>NC_056744.1:371746177-371808677 GCF_019279795.1 Protopterus annectens | reverse complement strand
CAGAATATGTCCATCAAAACAGTACAGTGACCACAGATTAGGAAAGATGAGTACCACCTACTTTCCTTCAGCTCACGCCATCTTAACGTTGATTTCCACAACGACTAAATCATGAACAGATTCACACAGATGTGGATTATAAAAAAATCACTATTTTCAAAATAATTTAGATTATATTGTAAACAGGTATTATATTGCTTTTCTCACCTTGAGGTCCTTCAGGTTTATAGGGTGCTGTTAAAGTGGGTGGCGGTGGAATATCTGGAGCCTGGGCCTCTCCACTCTGTATGTGACACAGAGACGTAAAGCATCAGTTATTTTATTGTTTTAAATTGTACTGTATCCCCCTCCCATACAGACTTCTTTAATTTGATTCACTTATTTTATAAACATAACACACTTTAAAACACAGAAGTGGTCTTAGCAGCAGTATCATGGTGCAGAGAGTGGAGATATTCAGTCACACTAACCACATTTGTCACTGTACCCCTTGATATACCTATTCCTGTACTAGTTATAGCAACAATAAAGCTTTAGTTATTTATCTGAATTTAATTATTCAGCAATAATCTAACCCATACAGCCCAAGTTCAGTCATTGTACAAGAGAAGCATTCCTGAATAAACTGTTAATTTTTAATTTGTTTACAGTTCCTTTATATTCAGTCTTTTGTTTGATAATTTATGAGACTTGCCTTATTACAGTAAAAAAGAATCAGAGAGTTGCTATTGTATAATATTGGATAATATTCTTGAATTTAATTTACCACAGGTCTGTCTTATGTACTACTAATGGACAGATGTAGCTCCTAAATGCTTTATTCTATGCATGAGTCCCCTCAAATTATATATGGTATAATCCCAGTTATTCTCCTTATGGGTAATAAATAATTATCAGCCATGGGATGGGTAAAGTCAATCTCTGACCAAATGGGATAGGTCAATTTGAGCACAAAAAGAGAAATTTGCTAGATTTAAGAAGGCCCACAAGTCAGTTAGCCTACTTGCCTATGAACCTATGAACATCCTAATTATGATACATAGCAGCCTACTCTATATGACTGACATCTAATATGGACTTTATTGTACTATGCAGGCTGCCTGTGCTATAAAGCTGAGATCTGTTATGGACCGTTTTGCACTCAGAAATCTGTGCGATATGACCGAGGTCTGCTATGGCCTTTAATTCATTATGCAGGCTGCATGTAATGTATAACTGAGGCCTCTTATACACCCTGCTGCATGCTGCCTTTGCTATCAACTGAAGTCTGCTATGAACCTTATTGCACTGGATAGGGTGTGCTATATGACTGAGGTCTGCTATGGACCTTATTGCACTGAGTAGACTGAGTTGTATGTCTGAGGTCTGCTATAAACCTTATTTCACTGTGCAGGTTGCCTGTGATGTATGACTGAGATCTTCTATATGCCTTATTGCACTATGCATTCTACCTATGCCCTGAGTACATTATTAACTTACTAAGCTACCTTGTGACATCTTGGGAACCTACAGTTGTTCCTTACAGGCCAGGCTAACTTGAACACATATGGAGGCTGTTTTGGCATAGTGTGTTTAAGTAATTCTTTCCATCTCAGACAGCAATGTCTATGTCTGGAGCTCCCTCTTCCTTACTTGTCATGGTGCCTTTGTTGTTTCACCAGTCAGCTTATAGAATATGTGATCATTGTTTAAGGTCTCCCCTCCTTCAGATTATCTAAACAGTATTGGTCATTGGCCTGATGTTCCCTAAGTCTACCTCCCTTAATGTGAACATTATAGGTTCATAGGTTCATACTAGGCTATCTGCCCTAGGGCATTTATAAGCCAAGCCAGAATGTGTTTGGCTTTCGCCACCCATTTTAAATTTATTTTGCTATGCCCTTTTTTGAGGTTAGTATATTGTGCCTCTGTCTAACAGTGACACAGAAGTGATACCCAGGGTAAACCTACGATCTCCCATCCACTCATCAAGATTCCTCTTGAAGAGAGTCAATGAGGGACTCTGCCTAACCTGGACTGGGATTTTATTCCAGAGTGAAGGGAGCCTCTGGGTTATGAATCTGTCCCTCCAGCATGTCCTATTTATTTCAGTGCTGAGGTTCAAGTCTCTCTAGCGCGTAGCTCAATGGGATTTGGATTTTCTGAGGTGCAGCATGTCCATTAATTCTGGGTTGGACATGGCTTTATACGTCAGGCACAGATCACCTCTGAACAGGTGGTATGCCACTGAGTAGAGCTGGAGTTTCTTTAACTGGGCAGCATATGGCATCTGTTTGAGCCCTTTGATCCTCTTGGTGAGGTACTTTTGGGGTCTTTCCAGTTGCTGCAGGTGTCTGGTAAGGTACATCCCAAAAGGGGCATTGTACTCAATTATGGGCCTGATGAGGGATGAGTAAAGAGGCACGATGACCTCCCCTGATCTAGATGTGAATCCCCTCATGATTAGGTGGGCTATATAAAATGTTTTTCTAACCACTTTGGCCACGTGGTTGTCAAATGAGAGATTGCTATCAACTTGGGTTCCCAGGTCCCTAATTACTTCTTCTGTACTTAATGGATTACCACCTATGTGGTAATTTGTGGGCACTTTGTTTTTGCCAAAAGGGACGACTATACACTTTTTGGCATTTAGCTTGAGGCCATGGCTCTGGCACCAGTTGTCTGTTTCTATGAGGCCCTTTTGGAGGATGCTTGAGTTGGCTGGAGAGTCGATTATGGCGCCCAGTTTGCAGTCATCTGCGAACTTGGTCAGCCACAGTCCTTCTGTGTTGGCCTGCACCTCCGAGAAATATATACCGAACAAGAGAGGTCCCAGGACTGAGCCTTGTGGGACACCACTTGTAACTGGTTTGGAGTCTGACATGGCTCCAGCAATTCTAACCATGTGGGTTCTGTCCTTGAGCCAGTTTGCAATCCATCTAGTGACATAGGGGTTTATATTTAAGCTGGTGAGCTTATCTATAATGCCCGAGTGGGGTATTGTATCGAAGGCTTTTGCGAGGTCCAGGTAGGCTGTGTGGACCACCTTCCCCTCGTCAATCGCCCTGGTGACTGTTTCAAAGAAATCAACCAGGTTTAAGAGGCAGGATCTGCCCTTAAAGCTGAACTGGGTAGGATCCAGTGTCTGTAGGTCTCCAATATCTTTATTTATGAGGTCCATGATGATCCTTTCCATAGCTTTGCAGACCAAGCTAGTCAGGCTTATGGGGCGATAGTTTCCAGGATCCGTTGAGGCACCACCTTTATGGAGAGGGACCACTGTTGCTGTACACCACTCTTTGGGCACATATCCTGTAGTAAGGCTGAGATTGAACAGTAGTTTTATGTTTGGGTTTAGCTCTTCTTGGAGTTCATGTAGGATGCAGCCCGGGACACCGTCTGGTCCCATTGATGCTGTGTTTTTTGCTTTGGAGAGGGTGGCTCTTACCTGAGCATCTGAGATGTCAGGGGGGCAGCACTCTGCTGGGATAGCTATTTGCCCTTTTGGTGGGAAGGGGGGGGAGAAGTTTGCGCTGAACCTGTCAGCTAGGATGTTGGCAATGTCTGTGGGTTCAGTGTATTTTTTGTCATTTTGGACTGATTCTGAGCATATCTGGGAATTACCACCCAGGTTCCTAACATAACTAAAGAAAGCCTTGTGATTATCCTTAGTGTCCTGTGCAATTTTTCTCTCGAAGCTGGCCTTAGACAATTTTATGAGTGCCCCTAGTTTTTTGCTAATACTGATCAGTGATGCCTTCCCTTTTTGGGATTTTGCTCTATCATTTAGTAGCTTCCTCCTTCTATTGTATAGTTTGTTTATGGCTGGGGTCCACCAGACAGGACGTCTGCCTTTGGAGGATTGGGTCTTGGTTTTATTTGGGATCCATGCATTCCTGAAGGTGTTCATAGAATGCGTTTATAAAGGATTCTGTGGTCTGGGCCGTATTTTCTACAGGCCCGGGGGCTTTGAAGGATTCCACCTCAGTTTTGAGGAGTGTGAAATTTGCTTTAGAGAAGTTTTTCACTGTGGTTTTCTGGGCAGGGGGTGGGGTCAGGATGTGAATATCCAGTGAGATTAGTTTATGGTCTGATCTTACCAGTGAGGGATACACTTCTGGTCTGGAGCATAGAGTCCCCATGTTGGTGATGATCAGGTCCAGTATGTTTTCCCCTCTTGTGGGAGTGGTAACAAGTTGTTCCATAGCATTTGAGTTTATTAATTCTAGGAACCTTTGGGCTAGGGTGTTGGAGCTAGAGTAATGCTCCCAGTCTATGTTTAGGTAGTTGAAGTCGCCCAATATAATGGTGTTTGGAGAGATCTTCATATTTTCCAGTGTTCTCAGGAAGGCTGAGTGGGGTTCCTGTGTTTGGGAGGGTGGTCTGTAGCAGGCTATAAACTGGAAGGCAGTTTTACCCACTGTTAGTTGCACATGGATAGTCTCTGATGCTTCGTGCTTTGCCACCAACCTGGAGGTGTGGGTATCTTTGATGAATAACGATACTCCCCCTCCTTTTGTGGTTCGGTCCAGGTTTTGGGGCCGAAAAGCATGGTATGAGGTATAACCTGGTAGTGCTGGGGTGCTCTCGGGAGCCCTGAACCAGGTTTCTGTTACTGCACAGATATCGATGTTCTCCATGCTAAGGAGAGTTTTGAGTGCATGCATCTTGAGGTTTAGACTTCTGGCATTGAGTAGCATTACTCTTAGTTTCTTATCCCTTGTGATACCTATGGAGGTGGGTTTGTCTTTTGAGCCTTGCCTAAAAAAGGCACTATGGGGGTAGCAAGAGCCTTTGCCAATATCCGAAAGCCCAGGGGTGACAGGTGCAAGCCGTCCCTAGCGAAGCATCGTGGCTTGTCGAGCATATCATCCCAAGCTGACAGGCATTGGATCCCCTTTGAATGACACCAGTACTTAAGCCAATTGTTGAAATTGATCATCAGGATGCTACTCAGGGTCAGGGTCATACCCGCCTGGGCTACATGATCAGAGTGCTCTTCCATGTCTCTTTTCATGTAGTCCAGGGGGGTACATTTCAGGTCATTCACACCAACATGAACAATAACAGAGTCATATTTGTACTTGTTCTGGAGTGACCTGAGTGCTTGTGTTATGTGGCGGATTCTGGCTCCCGATAGGCAGCTAACAGTAACCTTCTCCTTGTCCAGCTTAGTGAGTGGGGCGTCAGTGTGCCTGACTATTGAGTCACCTATTAGTAGCGTGTTAGGTATGTTATTTCATCTTAAAGGCTGTGATTGTGCGGCACATTGATTTTGTGTTTTATGTGTTGTCTGGTTTGTGACAGGAGGTGCAGGTATTGTGGGTGTCTGCTTTGGAGCTCTCTGATGCTTTTTCAGGTTTTTATTTAGAGCATCTGAGTAGGATTTTGTGTATTTATGTATATTTTTTGCCAGTGCTGGTTTAGTAGGTCTGTGTGAGGCTGGAGGTGTGGTGCAAGTGTTAACCTTCTCCTCATGACTGTCTGTTCCAGTCTTGGGTGGAGAGACCTTAGCCTCCAGTTTGGCTGTATAATTGCATCTCTCGCATATGTTAGTATTTTGTGGTAGGAGGAGAGGGCTGTCTGTGTACATGAGGCAGTTGTAACATTGCCTCAGGATACCCAAATTCACCAGCTGGACTGGAGAGTACACCTGAAGTCGCCCTTTGGTCATGCCTGAACAGTAGGGTGAGCTGCTTAGTCACTTGGTTGGTGAGGGGTGAATAAAGAGCCTTTCCCTGCTGGCAGTCAAGTGTCGGGGTATATTAGTGCTTGCTATTAGGTCTGAGAAAGTGCTGGACTGTAGGATGCTTTTTGAGTGCTTAGGTTGAGAGTTAGACTAGTTTCAAGTGAAAATCTGAAGAGGAGACTTACTGGAGCTGGGAATAATTTAACCCTAGCTAACCAGTGCTGACCGGTGCACAAACTGTGCAAACGCGGTTTTTAAACTACTAACTTCTGAGCTGGAACCACTCCTCCAGGGACAGATGGCTGCTCAAAGTTCCCCTCTCTCACAGGTGAACAGAGAAACTTCCCTTTATCCAAGTAAGGTATGGGCAACTCAGAAACTTGTAGCACAGCCCTGAATTCAGCACTAGCCTGAAAACTGGATTATACTAGCTTAGAAAGGCGGGAAACAAGAATTTTTTTTTTTTAAAAGATAAGGCAAAAACAGTAATAAGTACACTTAAAACAGCTTTAAATGACTACAAGCGATCAGAAAAGACTATCACACTTTAGTGTGTAGCCTACAACAGTTAAACAATTTATTTAAACAAAAAACATTTTAAAAGTGCAGGCAGTCAAATAAGTACAATATGTGAAAAAAAACAAGCTTTTAAATCGCAGTAAGTGCTGGAAAAATCAGCCTTTAGGCAGAAAACAGTTAAGTACAGCAAGAAAATACAGAAAACTGATACTCAGTCACTCCAAAGTCCCTCTTTTAAGCTAGAAGGCTTGCATCAGTTTAAGGCTTTCTAGTGCTTTCCAGTAGGTTAGTTACAGGAAAGATGGGAAACAAGCGCAGATGTGGTCCAGAAAGTTGAAAGAGATGGACAGCTTCCCGAATGATCAATAAACTACAATTCCTGGGCCAAGAACTACTCCTCTTGTGGTAGACAGGCTACCTAGTACTTACTACTCCCACTGATAAGCTAGAAGGATGCACTCCAACACAAAGGCTTGGGGGGCTCAGAAGCTTACAAAGAGTCCTGGATACAGCAAATCTGTACCTGGACTAGACTAGTTATGGGAAAGGTGTGGATCAAGTGCAAACACGGGCTTTAAAACCATAAAGTTGAGAGAGATGAAAAAAACTGCCCAAACGATCAATAAACTACAATTTCTGGGCCAGAACCACTCCTCTTGTGGTAGATAGGCTACCTAGTCCTTACCACTCCCACTGATAAGCTAGAAGGCTTCCCTCCAAAACAGAAAGGCTTGCGGGGCTCAGAAGCTTACCACCAGTCCTGGATACAGCAACTCTGTATCTGGACTAGGCTAGTAACAGGAAAGGTGGGAAGCAGCGCAAGTGCGGCTTTTGAACCAGAAAGTTGAAAGAGACGGGGAAAAACTGCCCAAACGGCCAGTAGCTACAAATTCTGGGCCAGGAACCACTCCTCTTGTGGTAGATAGGCTACCTAATGCTTACCACTCCCACTGATAAGCTAGAAGGCTCCCCACCAACACAGAAAGGCTTGGGGGGTTCAGAAGCTTACAAAGAGACCTGGATACAGCAAATCTGTACCTGGACTAGACTAGTTACAGGAAAGGTGGGGAACAAGCACAAATGCAGGCTTTTAAGCCAGCAAGTTGAAAGAGATGGAAAACTGCCTAAATGGTCAATAAACTACAATTTATGGGCCAAAACCCACTCTTCCCATGGTAGATAGGCTACCTGATGCTTACCACTCCCACTGATAAGCTAGAAGGCTTCCCCCAACATCGAAAGGCTTGGGGGGGCTCGGAAGCTTACAAAGAGTCCTGGATACAGCAAATCTGTACCTGGACTAGACTAGTAACAGGAAAGGCAGGAAACAAGCACAAACACAGGCTTTTGAATCAGAAGGTTGAAAGAGATGGAAAAGCTTCCCAAACGGCCAATAAACTATAATTTCTGGGCCAGAAACCTCTCCTCCTGTGGTAGATAGGCTACCTAATGCTTACCACTTCCACTGATAAGCTAGAAGGCTTCCCTCCAACACAGAAAGGCTTGGGGGGCTCAGGAGCATACAGACAATCCTGGATACAGCAAGTCTGTATTTGGACTAGACAAGTTACAGGAGAGGCAGGAAATAAGCTAGGGATTTTTTTTTTTTACAGAAAAGCAGCTAAAACAGCAGTAAATACAATTCAAATGCAGTGCAGGCTAGCACACGTGTATCAATATTACGGCAAATACAGTTTAATTAAATGCAATTAAATTAACAAATGACTAAAAAACAAGTGCAGAAGGCATTAAATTAGAAGGCTACTAACAAGCAGTAATAAGTGCAGAGTAAGTAACAGCATGCAGAAGAGGAACTAAGACAGTTACAGTAACAGCAGCTGAATATATATATATATATATATTTTATTTTATTTTTTTTTGAGGGAGGGAACACAGCAGGATTAAGAGGCTACAGGGGTTGTCCTTCTCAAATGCTCTCTTTGTACACAGTAGGAGTGCCTGAAATCAGAATATGATCTCACTGCACTCAATTCAGAATCCAGGAGTATCCAAATACAAACTTACAAGAGGGGCGGGCAGTTTCAAAGCCACCAAGATTAACACCAACGCAAGAACAATGAGGGTTGGTGGGAGAAACACAGTGGAGACAACAAAAGACAAAAATAATACAGCACCACTATAAATAATAGGCAAGTGTATAAATACAGCACAGTGCAAATTAGATTGCAAAAAAGTGTACTTATCAGTTTGAAATAGATTCCAATTCTGCAGCTCAAAGCAAATCTATCAGCTTTCCAGCATATCAAAGCATACCCCCCATGTACACACACACACACACACACACACACACACACACACACACACACACACACACACACACACACACACACACACACACACACACACACACACACAGATACACACACATCTAAAGACTGCTATAATTATAATCCTTAGAACTGTGAAACTACAGGAGCAAATGAGAGAGATGCACACTAAACAAGACGTTACTGCTTCACGGGGTATTTTTGGTGGCGGTGATTAATTATTAAAGCAAATATTTATTTTGCTCTGTTTGGTGCTGTGGTAGATATATATATATATATATATATATATATATATATATATATATATATAGTTTGTGTTTTTTGCATTTTATACTACATGCACCTGAAACATTTGGATGTGTGTGTGTGTGTGTGTGTGTGTGTGTGTGTGTGTGTGTGTGTGTGTGTGTGTACGTGTGTGTGTGTGTATATGTGTGTGTGTCTGTGTGTTTTGGTGTCGTTTAGTCATTTAGTTAAATCTGACTCTTCATGATCTGAAGGACTTTAGTACACCATGCATGCTTCTTTAAGCTGTTGCAGTTTTGTGTTTATTACTTTCTGTCAGTTAGGGGAGTGTGGTCAAGATAGTGACAGGCTAACAGCTTAGTTTCTCAGCTGTGCTGTATGAGTTATATTTCTGGCAGGAATTGTTAAGTTTTGATGTCATGGACTCTTCAACTTTGAAGACTATCTTCTTTTCAAGATTTTGGAAGATTACGTTTGAAATATATCTTTTTAATTTTTTTAATTCCTGTAAACATTTAGGTAGAAAGGGTTTTGCCTATTCTTCAAAATGAGTTACTCCAAAACCAACTCAGAGGACTTGTCATTAAAGAAGGAATTGCAATCACTTCTTACTAGCATATAAGGCCTTTCTATAAAATTAGATAAAATGGACAATAAGCTAGTCAATTTCAAAGAAAAATGCACAAAACAAATGGAACAGTTACATGAAATAATAATGCAACAGAAGACCCAGATCACAAGTATGGAAGAGGCACTCAATGATATGGAAGGAGGAGTTTCAGAAGAGCATAATATTGAATTTTTATTAAAGCAAAATACATCTTTACTAAATAAAATAGATAGGGCCGCGGTGGTGCAGAGGTTAGTATTGTCACCTCACAGCAAGAGGCTCTCTGGTTCGATTCTCGGCTGGCATGCCTTTTGTGCGGAGTCTGCATGTCCTCCCCACAATCGAATTCACTTTAAAAGACATGCAGGTAGGTGCATGTGTGAGTGGGTATGCCTTCCTTGAAGGCTGGGCGCTGGGCTGGCAACTTGACACCATAAAAATTCACTGCCAATCATTAGCGGACCGGAGTTCTGCTATGGCGACCACTAACTGGGAAAAGCCGAAAGACAATTTACTAAATAAAATAGATGATCTTGAAAATAGCTCTAGTAGGAGCAATATACACATCTGTGGATTACGTGAAAAATAGAGAGAGACAATATGGTTAATTTCCTCGCTTTTTGGGTCCCTAAGACTTTAAATTTACCAGAATCGTTATCATATGGTATTGAAAGAGCTCACAGGTTTCTTCTGGTCCCTTCTTCAGCAAAAAAAGCAAATGCAAACCTGAGATCCATAATTGTGAGATTTTTTTCCTGACAGGATAAGGAACTCGTTTTAAAAACTGCTTGGTGAAATTCACCAATTAAATTTAATTAGAGTACAGTAAGGTTTGACAATGACAGTTCTTCAGCTGTGATTTTGAAAATAGTTTCTTCCCTTCAAAAAGGAATTGAAGAAGAAGCAGATTAAAGTGCATTTATTATTTCCAGCCAGACCTAAAGTTTTTTCTTACAGAAGGAACTAAAACCTTTGAAGCTCTGGATTCAGATATATATTTCTTAAAATCAAACAACATTTTGGAACAAACAGGAGAAATGGAATGCAGCAATATTTCACTGAAAAGACAAACAGAAAATAATGGATGGAAATCTATCAAGATGAAGAAGAAAATAAAAGACAAATAAATATCTTTTTTGCCTTTTCTTTGGTCCAGTTAGCTTAAATCCGTATATCCTTGGTACTACTAGTTATTATACATATACGCAAAAGTATGGTAAAATGATTTATCTTTCTATATCAGTTTTTATAACATTATAAACAGTAATCAACATTTACTTACATATTATTTGAAAACATTCTATTACTGATAAAAAACATTAAATAATAATATTTATTTTTTTCTCTTCCTTTCTGATTGGGTTTTATGGCTGTCTGTGTTTTTGCTATGAATGGGTATTATGTTCTGTGGGATGGACTTTTTATTTAGTAATATGGTAGTGGTGTAATGAATTTTTGGGTTGGATTTATGGATGTCTGGTTATTTTTGGTTTTGTGTTGGATGTTTGTGATATGTTTTTGCAGCTTATTTCTTTGTTTTCTTGTATGAATGAGGTTGTGGGGTTTTTGTGGTGGTGAGGGCTTGGAGGGTGTTTCTTGTGTGTAGTGAGTTGCACTTTGGAAGTTATTTTGTGTGGCTTGGTTCCTCTTATTTTGATTTTGTGAATTAATTAGTTTTCCCTTCAATAACTAGAGCTGGGCTCAAGCTATACCTGGTGTTGGTTTGGATTGTCATGAGCTGGAAGAGGTTTTTTTTTTTATTTTGTCTTGTTTTTCTTGTATTCCTCAGCTTCTTGGATATCCTCTGATTGTGTGGAGGGTTGAAGGAAAACCAGGATGGCAGAGTACTGATGTGAAGTTCAGGGTCAAATGTTATATAGGAGATGATCGTGGTACAACATTATTTAAAATGCTATTTACCCTTAACTTTAATATTCTATGAAGTCAAATTATGTGATGAAGCTGCAAATGATGGAGGACTGGGGATTTAAAGGTAGAGAGAGAAGCTCTGTGATATCTATGAAGCATTTATTACTGAAGACGTAAGCAGAATATTTTTTCAAAACTGTTTTTAAGATCAAATATACAGCATTTTAAAACTGAAGTTCCAGATAATTGTTTCCATGTAAAGTAACTGTTTGATAGACATTAAAAATAATTACTTTGAGAATTAGGACAGTTTTTATAAAATGTGAGTTCTGATACCTGGTGCCATTGCATTGAGTTAGCTTCTGATATGTTTTCATAATGTACAACAGGTGTGTTACATGTACATATCTGAATGCATGACGTGTCTACCAGAGCTTTTGGATTTTCCCAGTATGGGCCAGCATTTGTCATGCTGCAAATTTCAGTAAGAGGTATGGCATTAGGGCGAGAGCACCTTTGTCATTTTTCTTTTTTGCCACATTCAGGGATTAAAAGTCTTGTTAGTTTCATCTTGATAACTGCTAGAACTACAACAGGTACCCAAATTGGCATTCATTTTCTATTACTATATTTTTTGACTGTGAAATAGAGATATTTCTGTGGCTGCTTGCGGTCCTTGGAAAGTTCAGACTTGAGTTTGCTTTTGGCATTCAGATACCACTAAAGGACTTCAGGCATCACAGCATTGTTAATTAACTGGTGGAAAGTTATGGTTATGTAAGTTACAAGCTAGAGATGTAGGTCAAAGGTATAGATATTTTGTGAAGGTCTTGAAAATTATACCGCCTGGGTAAAAGATATATTTCTCACTCAACTCTGATGCTCAGAGACATCTTAGAGTCTGACTCAAGTTTTGAATGGGTCTTTCTTGATCCCTCTTAAGTCTAATGACTGATGAAAGATTGGTGACTAACAATAAATAATAATAGAAATGAAAGTCATAAAGGTTAAAAACAAATAGCAGTCACACACAGATATTAGAAACTGTACTTCTGCTGATGTGTAAGGAGCAGGATAGTACATATTGTTATATTACTGAGGTACATGGAAATTTATAAGCAATATTTTACACAGAACATAGAAAGCATTAAAACTTTGTGTTTTGTGATATAACACTATGGTCCTTCACTTTCACTTTGTGATGTGTTTTAGATACATTAAGATAGATTGCTGTTGCCTTCCACATAAAAATATGTATATATTATTAATGTTATATGAAGTATAAAAGCCTGTTTAAAACCAAGTACTGATAGATACAAATCTTTCGTTAAAGATGGAGCACAAATTGTATCATATTAGCAAATTCTACAGATAGAAATGTTGACATTTATATAGATATTTAAGGCTAGTATGTAGACTTGCTTTATTTCCTGCAAAATCATTATCCCACATATACTGATGTTTTAGGGGTAGGGACCTCTCCAAAAGTCACAATTACCACAGACAGCTATAGCTACATAGCTACACACTTTTATAGATGTTTTAATGCAAGAATAAGGAACCCTATTACATTTTACAAATATACATTTGTATATGAATTGGGTGATAGCATATCGTTGAAGGTCTATACCTCATAGATACAACGCTTGATTCCTACCTTTCAGGGTAATAGGTCAGGGTTAAAACAGCAGAGAAGAGAAGTTAACCTAATTCTTGCTTATAAATCTATGTATATATAGGTAGGATTAACAAACTTTTATTTATTATAGATATACGTCTCCACGAACACAAATACTTGTATTTATAGAGATATTTTATAGGTAAGGTATGGATTACTAATATATTATTTTATGTTTAAATGGTGGAAAGAGTCAGAGAGATGAGGAACTTCATTTGTACATGACAGAGTTATATTTTTTTTTTATAAAGTACATTACTTTCTCCCTAGCATATCCATATATTTTTAAATTCCTTCACTGTTCAATTTCTTGTGGAGGTGGGACTTTTATTCATCAGATTCTCATTAAATGACAGGTCAATTATCAATGGTCATCAATGGTTAAAATTCTCTCAAATAAATGCTGAAATTAGATTGTGATTCATGTCTGAAACAAAGCACATTTATAATTTAAGTACATGCTTTCTGGTAACCACTTTTAGGTCACTTAATAAACAAAATGACACCTTGGATATTTTGCTATTTCAAGTGAAAGAAAGAGGTATTTGATTTGTTAACCCACATTATGTTTCATAATACATTTGCAAGCAACATTTTCAAAATGAAAGATGTCAATGGAAATTATAGTGGTTTGTTTCAAGATTACAGATTTTTAGGCTTACTTAAGATACTTGTCCTTTTTTATTTTGTTGGTTCATCTCTCACATATTACAACTATGTTTAAGGTTTTTAGTAACATAGGTTTTGACTGTTGAATGGGATTTATATTGTACACATCTATTACTTAAAGATATGCTAGCTTCATTCTTTTTGAAGTCACACACATGCATATGCAAACCCATGCCATCTCAGTTAGTATTACATAAGATTACAGGCAAATATTTTAGTATATTTTTATAGATGTGTTGTACATTAATATAAGTGAGTCACAGATTAACTTCAGATTTAATTTGTATTACTCATTTGTTAATATTTGTTTAATAAGTAACTTTCTGTATAAAGTGAATTCTCAAATTGCTATTGAAGAGGTGTGACTTGGGAGGAGACTTTACAGGGAACACTTGAATAGAGATGCTATTCAAACGTGCGGTCTTAAACCCCAGAGATTGTATGGATTTCTTTTTATTTAAATGTTTAACCTTTCAATGTTTAACTACCTATAACCTGGTGTCTACGAACATTAACAACTTCGGCTTGTTAGATAAACATT
The DNA here is from genome assembly GCF_019279795.1 of Protopterus annectens. Taxonomy (NCBI): domain Eukaryota; kingdom Metazoa; phylum Chordata; order Ceratodontiformes; family Protopteridae; genus Protopterus; species Protopterus annectens. The sequence goes on along the minus strand of NC_056744.1, from coordinate 371,794,589 downwards.
TACAATTATTTTCAGTCACATTTTCTTTTCCTATATTGTTAAGAGGATATGGCTAACTATACTTCTACTGGTACATTATATATGAAGTGCATTTCAATCAATGTTATTAGATAACATCGGATAACAGTTGTAAAACGGGAAGTTTAAGAAAATATCTAAAAATGTTTAATGCTCAAGTTGTACTTTTACAAGAGACGCATTTATTACAAGAACACATTAATAGACTTGATGCTAATAATTATTCAATACTTGTTATCTCACATTACAAACAAAAAAGGGGTGTTGCAATTTTATGGAAAACTCTGTATTAATGCCTAAAATTATAAATTTATATAATAGATCTGGGATGTTTGTCTACTATGTTTGGAAATAAATACAGAAGTATACACTTTGATAAACCCTTATTGGATTTATAGGTTAGGGGTTAAAGTGGTTAAACAACAATTTGAGGAGATTATACAACATTCTAAAGGAAGTATAATTTTAGCTGGTGACTTTAATTGTATATTGAATGATTGTGAAACTAGCACAACAAATAAGTATAGAAAACCAGAGTTATCTAAGGTATGAATAGACTTCATAGATATGTTTAATATTAAGGACATAAATGAATTCTCAGAGGCAAAGTCATTATTGTTTTTACACATTAGTCACATCAGCACAGTACTCAGTTGAGAATAGATAGAGTATATATTTCAAATGATATAACTAGGAAAATAGATAAAGTTAAAGTTGTCACATGCCCTCTATCTGATCACAATGTAATTACATTTGAATTGAAAATTAATGCAGCATGCAGAATTCTATTATATATAAGTTACTTGAAAGATTTTAAGGAATTTTATAATAAGGCAATTCAATTCTTTATAAATATAAATTTAACAGAAGATATATCAGATATATATGTGTGGGATTCTTTAAAATCATATATATATATATATATATATATATATATATATATATATATATATACATATATATATATATATATATATGTAGGTCCACTTCTAAATCTTGAGATCCCACAATCTCAACTGTCAAAAACCCGAGTCCGATTGTGTAATAATTTTTTTATGAAATATATCAAAAATAAGCTTATTGTCAGAACTTAAATCTCAAGTTAATAAATTAAAATTAAACAAAGCACCTGGTATTTATGGTATTATTCCAGAGCTGTATAGATTATTACCTAAGGAAGCTTTGGCAATATTGTTAAGAGTCTTTACATTGGCTAAAGAAGTAAAAAATATCCCCCCATCATCAAAATATACATCAATTTCATGAATTAAAGCTGGATAAAGATAGAAAAGAATGCTCATCTTATAGACCAATATCTCTATTAAATGTTGATTATACAATTTTTTATGGTAATACAGAATTAAACAGTTTCCACCTTTGTTGAGCGAGGAAGATCAAACTGGTTTTATACTGAATAGAAACATATATGATAATATTAAAAGAGTTCTTACCATAAATCATTATGTTAATATTTCAAAAGGAAGCTTGACTCTAGTAAGTCTAGACATTAATAGTGCTTTTGATTATGTACACTGGGATTATTTACTGCTGGCCTTGAAAGAATACTTTTTTTACAAGATTTTATAAAATTATTTAGATTACTATATGAAAGTTCTTTAGCTTATATAAAGAGTGGATCGTATAAATCTAGACAAATTACTATTACCAAAGGTACTAAGCAGGGATGTCCATTGTCTCCATTATTATTTGCTTTGGTCAAATAATCGTTTGGGAATTGTATCAGATTGAACACTAACATCAAAGATATATATTTAAAAGTTACTGGTCCTGCCACTGCACTCTCCCTCCTTAACATCTCCTACTTCTTATACCTTAATCTACTTTCTGCCCTTAATTCACTCTTCTGTCTAGCTCTCTCTAATCTTCCTTGACTACTCTTTCTACTGTCTTCTAAAATCTATTAATGAAATTGCCTCAGAGAAACATTCTATTGTAACTGTCTTGCCTTCATGCAACTACATAGGTTCATAGGTTCATACTAGGCTATCTGCCCTAGGGCATTTATAAGCCTAGCCAGAGTGTGTTTGGCTTTCGCCACCCATTTTAAATTGATTTTGCTATGCCCTTTTTTGAGGTTAGTATACTGTGCCTCTGTCTAACAGTGACACAGAAGTGATACCCGGGGTAAACCTACGATCTCCCATCCACTCATCAAGATTCCTGCCTAACCTGGACTGGGATTTTATTCCAGAGTGAAGGGAGCCTCTGGGTTATGAATCTGTCCCTCCAGCATGTCCTATTTATTTCAGTGCTGAGGTTCAAGTCTCTCCAGTGTGTAGCTCGATGGGATTTGGATTTTCTGAGGTGCAGCATGTCCATTAATTCCAGGTTGGACATGGCTTTATACGTCAGGCACAGATCGCCTCTGAGCAGGTGGTATGCCACTGAGTAGAGCTGGAGTTTCTTTAATCGGGCAGCATATGGCATCTGTTTGAGCCCTTCGATCCTCTTGGTGAGGTACTTTTGGGGTCTTTCCAGTTGCTGCAGATGTCTGGTAAGGTACATCCAAAAAGGGGCACTGTACTCAATTATGGGCCTGATGAGGGATGAGTAAAGAGGCACAATGACCTCCCCTGATCTAGATGTGAATCCCTTCATGATTAGGTGGGCTATATAAAATGTTTTTCTAACCACTTTGGCCATGTGGTTGTCAAATGAGAGATTACTATCAGCTTGGGTCCCCAGGTCCCTAATTACTTCTTCCGTACTTAATGGATTACCACCTATGTGGCACTTTGTTTTTGCCAAATCATGATAAAACTGGGTGTTTACAACCACTTACCCCAAAAACTATACTCATCTTAATGACATATTTCTTTTTATGCTTCTTGGAATAGTTATGCTGCACTCCTGATTACTGGCACTGTATAACATTGTATTGCTACTTAATGCCTTGTAATAATCCTATAACATTGCTGTTTAATGCTAATTTATAATGAAAATCGTATAATATGTTGGGGCTTTTCTCCCTGGGCCTCCGCTGAAAAAGGGCTCTTCAGCTCAGTCGGACAATCCCAGTCAACAAATGTAAAATAAATAAATAAATAAATTTCATTGGTTGATAAGGGAACATGTTTTGTAAAATAAAAATAAACATATATTTTCTAAATATATAACTAATACATGAAATGTATTTAGAAATTTTTTTAATAAAATCCCAGAATTCAGAGTGAGGTCATTTCTATTATACCCTATGGCTTGTATGCAGAATACCATTAACACCTTTGATGTTTCTAAAATGATTACATTTAAGAAAAATAATTTAATATATTGGCATCAACTAATGGAGTTTGGAAAAGTTCTCTCTATGGAATACATTCTGAGCACATATAATATAAGTAGTGATATGTGGGTAGACATACAAACTTTAAGACAGTATATTATAAGTAAACTAGAGTTAATGCATATAAATATTAAGTGTACTGTCCCCAAATTTATAGAATTTATGAAAGTATCGGCTGATTTAATCTTCTTGCAGTTCACAGAATTCTCAGTAGTGTTCTCTAACACTACAGGTAAAAACATTGATTTTCTAATGCAGAGTCTTACTTACACTTTAGCTGTCACAGCCTCTTGTATTACTGGTAAAACCATAGCTTTGACCACATGGACCTTTGCGAACAATGTGATGTCTTTGCTCTTTAAAATTTTATCCTGATTTGCCATTGCTTTCCTTTTAGGAAAGAATCATCTTTTAATTTCATGGCTGTAATCACAATCTTCAGCGATCTTTGAGCCCAGGAAAATAAAATCTAATTGTAAAGAATTGATAGGGTCAGATGACATAAGTTTATTTTATTTGTTTTTATGTTTGAGCAGCTTTTCACTGTTTCCACCTTCTGCCACAGGCTCTTCAAATCTTCCTTACTTTCCGCCATCAGAATGACATCATCCACATATATGAGGTCCAGGTATTTTGATTGCAGCATTTGGTTTGTGTAAGCCAGCATTTTATCATATAAATAAAATAAGTAGATCACTCCTTTAACAGTCGCCAGCCTGCAATTTATTCCATATTTGGTCTTGTTACTTCTTGCTCTGTATACAGATTCCACGGGAGGCAAATAAGGTGACCTGGGGTCCCAATTTCTCCAATAACTTGCATCAGTTACCTATGATCCACATAGGGAAGTCCCTCTACTCACCTTACTAAACCTGTTAAGTCCGCCTCTGCCCCTAACACTAACCCTACACTTTGATTTAGAATAACTCTTTCTGTAACACTATCACTATTCATACAAATTATGTCTGAATGTGTATTTGAGCTGAAGTAATTGAAATACAAAAATTAACTGTTTGTTTTCTTTTGCAATCTTTTTTTTGTATTTTCTTAATTTTTCACTATGATTTTCAAAATGTCAGCATAGATCTTGTGTGTGTGCATATTTGTGTGCATGTGTATGTGTATGTGTGTACTGGCTGTATAGGTATATGTGTGCATGTGTGTGTAATATGTAACTATATATATATATATATATATTTGTTTATATATATATATATATATATATATATATTTGTTTATATATATATATATATATATATATATATATATATATATATATTTGTTTATATATATATATATATATATATATATATATATATATATTTGTTTATCTTTATAGGTTTATAGGTATATACTAGGCTAACAACCACCAGGCCTTTATAAGCCTAGGTGTGCCACCCAACTCAGTTGTGTCCCTATGTATCATGGGAATTTATTAGGAGGTGGTATGTTAGTTAGGAAGCTTCTAAAGGATAAGTAGGACATATGTTAGTTTTGGGCATAGATAGTGTTTGCTGTGTCTATCAGAGACATGAATGCCAGACCCGAGGCGAATTTCTGATTTCCCATCCATTGGTCAAGGTTACGCTTAAATAGGGTTAGGGATGGATTGCTTCACATGGATGGGGATCCTGTAACACACACACACACACACACACACACACACACACACACACACACACACACACACACACACACACACACACAATTGTCTTGCCAGCATCTCTTATTCATGTCACAAGCAAAATTTAAATCCTTGGATCTAGTGGTTCTGATGCTGTTTGTTTTGCAGATGTGCAACAGTTCCATCAGAGCTGGATACAAGGATGCCTTGTATGGTAGGCATAGACTGCCTGTCAGTAAACTGTAGGAGACAGAGTATAGAGATAGGGCTTTAAAGCAATCCATACAGGTCAATGTATTTATACCCTTGATTTTTGTGATAAGGAAGCTTTGTGGGCCTTCCAGCTGTTGTATTTGTTTGGTCAGGGTACATGCTGAAGGGGGCATTATACTCAATGATAGGCCTGATAAGGGCTGAATAAAGTGGCAGTATGACTTCCTTGGAACTGGATGCCATGCTCTTACTTATAAGTCAGGCAACATAGAATGATTTTCTTACTACTTTGGCCACATGTTGGTCAGAGGTCTGATTAATGTCTACATATGTTCCCAAATCCCTGACTTCTGGGTCAACTCTTACCCATGGAGTAATTAGCTTGAGTGGCTGTTTTCCTAAAAGGCAGTATAATGCATTTATTGGCATTGAGTTTTAATCTGCGACTTTGGCATCAGTCATTAATCTGTGTTAGATGCTCTGTTAAGATGTTTGTGTCATGTGGGGAATCTGTGATAACTCCCAGTTAGCAGTTATCTGTGAACTGGGTCAGTCAAAAGCCCATGATGTTAGCCTTTACATCTGAGAGGTAGATGCCAAATAGGAGTGGTCTAGCACGGAGCCCTGAGGTACTCCTTTGGTGGCTGGTCTGTTACCGGAGGTGCTCTCACCAGTCTTTAGTTTCTGGGTCCTGTCTGTGAGTCAGCTGGAAGTCCAATTAGTTATGTAGGGATTTAGCTCAGTTTGGTGAGTTTGTCTCCTATATCTAAGTGTGTTATTGTATCAAACACTCAGGCCAGATCCAAGTAGGTGGTAAAAACCATTTTCCACTCATCCGTTGTCTTAGTGAACTTCTCAAAGAAGTCCATCAGATTTAGTAGACATGACCATCCCTTTAACTCAAGATTGGTCAGACCACTTCTGATAAGAGAGTAGTCACCAGAGGAGTACCTCCAGGCTCTGTACTGGACCACTCCTATTTGGCATCTACTTCTTGGGTTGTGTCCATTGTCTGAAGGTTACCTGTGTTCTTGTTCCTTTCCATTATAATTCTTTCCACAAACTTGCATATTAGACTAGTCAGACTACTGGATCTGTAGTTTCTGTGGGTTAGCTGATGATCCACCCTTGTGAAGTGCAATAACCATTGCAGCCCTCTATTCTCATGGTACAAAGCATGATTTGAGACTATAGTTGAAAAGTAACTCAAATAGTCCTGTTAGGTCATAATTCACACTATTAAGAAGGGATCCTGGGATACTGTTGGAGCCCACTGAGGATGTGTTTTTCTCTTTAGCGAGCACCACCAGGACTTACTCCCTGCTAATAGTTGGGGGTTATTCTTGTAGGTATTTCAGGAGGGCAGGTGTGGGGAGAGGTGGGGATTGAAGTTTGAGCTGTATTTGTCAGCCAGCAGATTTGCTATGTCACTCTGCTCAGTAAAGGTGGCAAAACTGACCTCCAGTTTGACATTATAGAGAAAGCTGTAGAAGGCCTTGTTGTTGTCTTTAGCCTGTAAAATAATCTTGACATTGTAATTGGCCTTACTGGACTTAATTAGTCCTCTTAGTTTCCTGTTTAGTTTAATTACAGAGCTGTTATCATTATGGAACTTGCTCTTCCTGTTTTTAGCCATGACTTTTTTTTCCTTTTGTTATTAAAGTTAGGATTACACTAGTGTGGTTTGTTTTTACAGTTTGTTTTGGGCCTACTTCTAGTAGGTACAGCAGCCTCTATACAGCCACTTACATGGTTGTACTGGGTTTCTGAGAACAATTCTGCATAGGTTGCTGTGAACTTGTTGGGAGGGACACTACATTTTGACAAGCTATTGTTTAATAGGATGTGGTTTGGTATGGAATAGTTCCCAGGTTTGCTGCGGTTACAGTGTTGATTCAGTTAGGGTGTGACACTGGGTGAGAGGCAGCAGGGTAGTGCTCTCTCATATTGGTGAGTACCAGGTCCAGTATGTTTGAACCTCTGGTGGGTGTGTGCACTGGTCAAGGGTATTTGTGTTAATAAACTCCAGGAATAACTGTGCCTATGAGTTTGAGGTAGTTTATTTTCCCCATTCCACAGAGGAGTAGTTAAAGTCTCCCATCAATAAGGTATTTGGTTTAATGGTGAGTGCCTCTAGTAGGTCTTTTTATGAGCTATGGAATTTCTGGAACATAGAGGGTGAGCTATAACTTGCTAGGATATGGTATCAGACTTTGCCTATGGTGATTTACGCATGGATAAACGTGACGCCATCATCTTGTTTAACAAAGCTGGAGGCATACTTGCTGCTAATGTAGACTGAGATCCTCCATCTTTTATTCCCATCTGTGCAGCTGATGATTTAAATATGTAGAAGGTACCAAAGCCTTGCACTGGCAGAGTGCTTTCTGTGGATTTAAACCATGTCTCATTAATGGCAGAGATGCCTATATTCTCTAGAGTGAAGACAGCTTGTAGGGTGTGGCGTTTCTTATTCAGTCTCCTAGAATTGAGCAGTAACACCTTTAGGCTTCTTTGGGTTTTTATTTGCTATGTTAGTAGGTTTGCCAATTTGGCATTGCCTAAAAAAATGCTCTAAGGAGGTGGACATACTCAATATTCAGGAGTCGGGAGAACAGTTGCAGACCATCCTTTGCAAAGCAAGATGGTTTATTAACCAGGTCCTCCCATGCTGACAAATATTGAATTGCCATGGAAGACACCAGAAACTAAGCCACTTATTGAAGTCAATCATCTTTTGTTCCTACTGTGGTATCATTCTTGGAGAAGGTAGAATGCTGCTCCATGCAAATGGCACATACCTTGAGATACATATTCAGAGAAATCAATAATGTGTCTCTTCATACAGTTCAGGGAGGCATTTCACAGGCCCTTAACATCCACATAGACGATGATGGAATCTTACTGGTACCTGTGGTGTAGTGACTTGTGTGTAACTTGGGGGATCCTGGCTCCAGATAAACAACTAACCGTTATCTTCTCCTTGTTCAGTCTGGGGGGGGGCATCTGTGTGTCATACAGTGGCATCCTGACTGGTGAGGGGGGCATCTGTGTGTCATACAGTGGAGTCCCCTATAAAAACAGTCCTGGGAAATGGGTTTGCCTGCATTATGGGCTTCGATTTTGGGAATCCACTGGGTATAGGTGAATGTCTGCTGTTTGGTGTTGCTTTAGGTATGTGTTTTAGGGATTACTGAAGACAGAGTTTGCTTTTTATAAGCTTAGAAGGTCTTTGAGGTTTGGGAAGATGGGATTTTAGTGCCTCAGGATAATGAGGTCTGTGTGTATGGTGGACACTATATGTGGTAGATGTAGTGTGTGTGTGTGTGTGTGTGTGTGTGTGTGTGTGTGTGTGTGTGTGTGTGTTCTCAATAGCCTTGTTTTTATGCAAGATTTTTGCCTCCAGTGAACTTGTGTATGTATATTTCTCTCATACCATGTTTGTTTAAGGATCACATGGTTGTCTGTTAACATGAGACAATAGCTATATTGTCTCAGGATGCCCGTATCTACCAAGCTGGGTATGGAGACCTTTGGAAAATGCATATCCATGTTGTCCAGACCTGCATTTGAGTGGGCTACTGTAGGTTATGGACTGGGTTATATAGGGGTTTCTTTAGGTGTTCTCTGGGGTTTGGCGTAAGACTAGGATAGATTGTACTAAGATTTGATCGTAATGATGTTTAATACACAGACTAGCTGCATTAAGCTTGTCTGTGCAGAATAGCTTTGTTTTGTTTACCCTAAGTTACAGGATTTAGTTCTAAGTGTAGTTTTAAGGACACAACTTGCTATCTATGCATTTGTTTCTGTACAGGGCACTGCTAACCTCTTGTAAAAGTACCAAAAAGATTCCTTGACAATGTACAATAAAACAATCAAACCACCTGGACCAGGCAATTTCAAGTATTAGCGAGCTTTGAAATGATTTAAAGGCAAACAATCAACAAATAAAGCATGTACATGCATATGTGTGTGTGTGTGTATATATATATATATATATATATATATATATATATATATATATATATATATATATATAGACATACATATATTGGTCCCTTTAAGAAGATCCACTCTTCAGAAAGTCGAACCTCATATGGTCGAGACCATATGGTTGACTTTTCGAAATGGTGAAGCTTTTGAATGGAGATCACAGTACAGTAGGGATCGGGGAATTTACCCTTTTCCCTAGGTAGTGCGATCTCAGAGTTGGTATATTTAGTTTGGGGGGGGTTATTTTTGTGTTGTGTGTGGTTTGTTTCCTGGTGATAGTCGTTTGGTGCTCCATTGTTTTGGAATTGTAAGCTTTCGTTGAATTTGTCTTGGCCAACTGGAATTCGGATAAGTTGTCTTTCAGCTAGTGAAGGCAGACCCATATATATATATATATATATATATATATATATATATATATATATATATATATATATAGATATAGATATATATAGATATATATTGTACAAACACACCACACACTTATCCTTGTTCAGTCTGGGGGGGGGGGGCATCTGTGTGTTGTACAATGGAGTCCCGACTGGTGCACATGCACATACACACACACACACACACACACACACACATATATATATATATATATATATATATATATGTTTGTATGTACATTGTGGTGTAATAACTGTGTTGTCTTGTGTAGACTGCTAAAGTGCTTATTTCCTCTATGTAGTTAACTATGCTGTGTGTCTATGATGATATGATAATTTATTTTATTTTCCATTTGTTTACCGGGAGAGTTTGACGGGGCATAAAACCCTTTTTCAGCAGAGGCCCAGGGAGAAAAGCTCCATTGTTAGTAAACTATTTTGTTAGTAGAAAGAAAATCGTATAATACAATAAAGAAAAAAATAGTAACAGACATTCATAACGGTAAAAAGACTAGAACAGAATAAATTGGTCAAGTGGGAGACAAGACCAATAATCTTGTATAACAATGCTTCTAGAAAACAGTTCTTACAGTAGTAGCAGGTAGTGACATTGTATACAATAAGAGTGCAATTATGATACTCGGTCTTATATACAGGCAGCATAGCAAACTGAAGACTTAAAATCTGATATTAACAGTGAGAAGGAAAAAAAAACAACATAAAGTAGTCATATGACTTAAATTCAATGCTCATTACCTGTGACGGACTGTGTCTTTACTTATGGATTTACCAGGAGTCTATGTTATAGATATACTTGAAGGTTATACACGGTTAAGTCTGAGCTACACCATCGAGAAAAGGAACTAAATGGGCTGTTGGGTTTCTGAGAGAGATTTTAAAAACTGAACTTTATGAGATAAGAATTGTGTACTTCTGTTTTCTATTAGTTGGAAGTAAGTCTGAGTTGACAAACATGGGTTGTTAACAAACAACACATCATCTGACTATTCCTCACCTTAGCTTGCCTATTTGTATGACTGATTATTCCCAATAATAATTGGTCGTTCTGGTTTAAGGTGTAGCTGGTACCCCTTGCTAACTGTACACAAATCAGGGTTTCACCATAAGTGTGATTATAGAGACAAAATAACTCACATGGCAATACTTTTGTAAATGGCTAGAGCAGACCTGGAGAAAATAAATGCAGTTCTGTTTCTACACTTATGGTTTTCATTGTTCTTACTGTTTATTTGCACAAAGTTGTAAAAAGGTATCAGCATGATTTTTTTTCCTGATTACACTATATATGTGTGAATGCTTGTGTGTGTGTGTTTAGGCATACTTATGGTCCATGGGAGTTCTACTTATTGTATGTACTTGTTACTAATATGTTATAATATTGTGGATATTTTGATATTTCATTTGGATGCAACTAGGCAGAGGTTCTCTGTTTTACCGTGCAACATTATCATTGATTATTGATAATTATACAACGACTGGCCATTAATATTCAAAAACAAGCACTCTGATTGGCCAGCCCAACCAGCGTGCCCGTTGTAAATCCCGAAATATACCAACGGAAAAAGGTTCGGTCACCCGGACTTCTTTCCATTCGTATATTCCATAACTTTTATTTTTTTTTAAGAAAAAAAAAAAAAAAAAAATCTATAGTCCAGACTCCGGACATACCAAAGAGGTAGCATGGAGGAAATACAAAGAAAATCAGGTGCATTATTTAAAACTAAAGACACGTACCTGATTTTCTTTGCATTTCTGCCATTGTGTGTGTGTCTCTCTCTCTCCTACCCATAATGTAGCCGAAACTTTTTTTTTAATTGAAAAAAAAAAAAAGAAAAAAAAAAATGGAGCAATGGTGTCTTTCTTTTCTCCGTTGCTTCCTTTTCAAAGCATTGATGTACTGGGTTTGCGTGGGACGCAAGTCCCATATGCATGCGCAGTACATCAAAACAAGGCAACAGGATACCACCAGCCATGGAAGAAAAGTATGGCGCTGTTATACAAAGACATTATTTAAGAAAAGTAAGTATTTTTGTTTCTTAAATAATGTCATTGTATAATAGCAATAACTGACTCTGTGGTTGTGGTATATTGAAATTTACCCATGGTTGGCTTTATTTAATCACTCGGGCTTCACCCTCGTGATTAAACCATACCAACCATGGGTAAATCTTCAATATACCACACCACGTCATCGGTTATTGCTTAAGGAATGAATATAAGTGATACATATAAGTAGTAAGAAATAAGGAAGACAGCACACATATGCTAGTGTAATCGCATTGAATGCATTGACTGCACACATATTCTAATGAAATCGCATTGAATGCATTGACTGCACACATATGCTAGTGTAATCGCACTGAATGCATTGACTGCACACATATGCTAGTGTAATCGCATTGAATGCATTGACTGCACACATATGCTAGTGTAATCACATTGAATGCATTGACTGCACACATATGCTAGTGTAATCGCATTGAATGCATTGACTGCACACATATGCTAGTGTAATTGCATTGAATGCATTGACTGCACACATATGCTAGTGTAATCGCATTGAATGCATTGACTGCACACATATGCTAGTGTAATTGCATTGAATGCATTGACTGCACACATATGCTGGTGTAATTGCATTGAATGCATTGACTGCACACATATGCTACTGTAATCGCATTGAATGCATTGACTGCACACATATGCTAGTGTAATCACATTGAATGCATTGACTGCACACATATGCTAGTGTAATCGCATTGAATGCATTGACTGCGCACATATGCTGGTGTAATCGCATTGAATGCATTGACTGCATAGTATTCCTTTTTACAGAAAATGATTTCAGCATCAACACAAGATTGTGATTTTAATATGTTTTGTATGAAAGCATACCTGTGAGGATTTACGTCCCACATTCAGTTTGATAGATTCCAGGTAGTTGAAGGGAACTATTCCTTTCTAGAAGTAAAAATGAAACAAATTGTAAGTATCCCTGCCATTATGTTACTAAGAAAGTGCTATAGTAGGAGATGATCTAAGTGCTCTATTTCTTTTGAAGGATAGTTATAAATATTATAAATATTAGAGGTTTAACTTAAAGGCAACATTTTGAAATACAAATCACATCCTGAAGAAATGAGAAGTTTTATAAAAATATATCATATCATTTCCAAGACATCAAATACTGGCAGCAGGGCACTATATAACATTATCAACCCTACCCTGAAACTTACCTGCTGTGTAAAAAAGAACAAGTAATTAATGTTGTCCTTTAACGTAATACACTGACTTTGGTGCCTCATATTTCCTATCTCTGACCCTCGATAAAAATAAAAAAACTATATATGCATTTAGAGGTTAGTAAACAAAAACAAACAAAAAAAAACAATAAAATAAAATAATACGAAAACCAGTAACAAATTGGCAGAGGCCTGACATTCTGAATGACGGTACTGTTGCATTGTTTCTGTGTAAAATGCTAAATTTTAACATACTATTGTTGTGATTCTGGTAGTTGAAATTATGGTTGACTGTGCAATATGGTTCTTTGATGTGGGGGAGTCAGTGCAGCTGCGTGGTCATAAACCAGTGAGATGGAATTTAGTCTGACCTTAAACTACCACCAGCAGACAAGAAACTGATGCACATGATGTTATGGACATGAAGTGGGTAGACTGTATGGCCTGCATTGCGTTTGACTTCTAACAGAATGAGGGTGTCAATCAGAGTAGGAAGGGCATTAGAAGGGTCTTATTAATGGGTGCATGGAGTACCCCAGGGCAGGAGAAACAAAATGAACAAATCAAAGTATATGGAATACCCCAGGGCAGAAAAAACAAAATGAAGAAACTGATACACTCTGAGCAGAGTGGAGGAGAGGTGTTGACTACAACTCTTAGCTGAAATACATAAGTATTCTGTTTTTTTCGATTATTTATACTGATTATTGTTTCTAGCAATTTATATATATAGCACTTTTTATTGCCTGCTGCATAGTTTGTGAGTGTATTTTTATTGCTAATAACTAATCTGCACAGGTAACTGATTTGTTTGTAGTTAAAAAGCATTCTGTAGAGTCTCATTGCTCCTTTGTCTGTTTAAAAACTTTCATTTTGTGGCTTTCTGTAGTGCTTACTGTCTGTAGGCTAATGCTTTAGTATTGTCCTAGTTTAAAATTGCTGGCTCTGGGCTTGTTTGCTTATACAGTGATTGTTCAAAGCACATGAACCGGCCATCTTGTATTAGCTGAAGCCTTTCTTTACCTTGGCTAGATTGTGTTAATTGGCTGCTGGCTAGTGGGGGCTGGTTCTTTTGTGTTTTTGTGAAAAAAAAAAAAAAAGTTGTCTAAGGTTGTATCTTCTGGTATTTAAACCCTAACTTTGAGAGGGTTTCTGTCTATATACACTGAGCAGAGTGGAGGAGAGTTGTTGACTACAACTCTTAGCTGAGATATATAAGTATCCTGTTTTTTTCGATTATTTAAATTGATTATTGTTTCTAGCAATTTATATATAGCACTTTTTATTGCCTGCTGCATAGTTTTTGAGTGTATTTTTATTGCTATTAACTAATCTGTATGGGTAACTGATTTGTTTGCAGTTAAAAAGCATTCTGTAGAGTCTCATTGCTCCTTTATCTGTTTAAAAACTTTAATTTTGTGGCTATCTGTAGTGCTTACTGTCTGTAGGCTAATGCTTTAGTATTGCCCCCACCCTCCCTGTTGGTGTCTTGCTGTTATACTTGGTGGCATTGCAGTTGCCCGCCCCTACTGTAAATCTGATCTGGGGCACTCCTCCCAGTATAGTGTCATTAGCTCATTCTACCTAATACATAGAGAACATTTGATAAGGCCTTCTGTTTCTCCTTTTTCCCTTAAAAAAAAAAAAAAAAAAAAATTTGCCTGAATCTCCTTGTGTTCTGACTGTGCTTCTCAAACATTTTGGAAATATAGAGTATAGTTTAGAGCATTTATTATAACTGTAATTGCCTTAATATTGCTACAACTCAAGTGCTCTAGGTTGCACTGCATCTGAAGTGTGTGTGTGTGTTTTAGCTGCTTTTCTGTATATATAGACTTCTCTGTATATGTAGACTAGCTACTTATTCTGCGGTGTTACTGCCTCTTAAATCGTTTTTCAGTTATGCACTTGCCTTGCTTCATTTAAAAAGTTTTAAATTGCTAATTTTGCAGAGTTTTAATTGCATTTACTGTTTAGGACTACACACTCAAGTGTGTTAGCCTTTTTTGTGTTTATTCACTGTATTATTGCATTGTTTAGCCTGTTTCAACAAAAAAAAATACTATCTTGTTTGCTCATTTTCCACCTTTCCTAGCTAGTATAATCCATATCCCAGGCTTTGCTTGTCTCAGGACTTTATTTTCTGTGCTCAGAGCTATCCAGACTGTGCTGTGGTAGAGGGAAGTCCTACTTCTTACCAGTGGGAGTGGTGAGCATTGTATTGCCTAACATTAGAGGAGTGGTTTCCAGCCCCGAAATTGTAATTTTATTAGCCTTTTTGGGCTGATTTCTATCCCTTTCAACTTTCTGGCTTAAAAATGCGTGTGTTTGCACATTTTTCACATCGTGCAGCACTGCGAGGCTACA
Organism: Protopterus annectens; assembly: GCF_019279795.1. NCBI lineage: Eukaryota > Metazoa > Chordata > Ceratodontiformes > Protopteridae > Protopterus > Protopterus annectens. The sequence goes on along the minus strand of NC_056744.1, from coordinate 371,779,415 downwards.
GTTAAACTATTCCAGGTGCCAAAAAGTCTGCTCTTCAAATTTTCCATTAGAACTAGCTGGTTTCTCAGTAGTAGCACTAAAATCTGAACCCCTGTGGCTAGCACTTGCTCTAGAACCTGCTGGAAAGCACTAGGAAGCCTGAAACTGATTCAAGCACTCAGCTTTCCTTGTCAATAAGGAGAAATTAATCATAGGCACTAAACAGCCTATAACTGCAAAGTACCTTGCAAAGGTAAGGGAAAACAGCTCTTAAACTTTACAAAAAAGCACCTAAACAGGCATGTCCAAGGGTCAGCTTCCAGTGATTTCTCCTGTCCACATGGTGAATCTGGGCATACTGGGGCAGTGTGGCAACTGCCTCATGTACACAGACAATCCTCTCCTCCTACCACCCAACACTACAACCTGCGAGAGATGCACTTACATAGCCAAACTGGAAGCAAAGCTCTCTCCGGCCAAGATTGTGCTAGACAGTCAAGAGGAGAAGGTTAACACCTGCATTACACCTCAAGCAACTCATAGCCCTTCAAAACCCACACCATCAACACTCACACATAGCAACACTAAACCCACATATGTGGAGGCCCTTAACATTAACCTGCTCAAGTAACAAGGACCTCCGAAGCTGAAACGCAAACAAACACCAGTCACAACCAAAGTGACACATAGCTCACAACACCAGTGTGCCACCCAACAACAGCCCCTAAGGCAAGACAATGTACCCAACACTTTAGTCATAGGTGACTCTATAGTCAGGCACATTGATGTCCCACTCACCAGGCTGAACAAGGAGAAAATTACAGTCAGCTGCCTGTCAGGTGCCAGGATCCGCCACATAACGCATGCACTCAAGTCACTCTACAACAAGTACAAATACGACTCTGTCATTGTCCATGCTGGAGTGAATGACTTGAGACGTACCTCCCTGGAATACATGAAAAGAGACATGGAACAGCTCTCAGATCATGTGGCCCAGGCAGTTATGACCCTAGCCCTGAGTAGCATCCTGCCATCGCCCAGAATGATGCCACAGTATAAGGACAAAATGATTGGCTTCAACAATTGGCTAAGCTTCTGGTGTCATTCAAAGGGGATCCAGTATTTGTCTGCCTGGGAAGACATGATCGACAAACCACGATGCTTTGCCAGAGATGGTCTGCACCTGTCACCCCTGGGATTCAGGTTACTGGCTAAAGCTCTTGCCACCCCATAGTGCCTTTTTTAGGCAAGGTTCAAAGGATAAAACCACCACTGTAACAGATACAACCATGCAAAATCTGAAGGTAATGCTACTCAATGCTAGAAGTCTAAACCTCAAAATGCACTCTCTCGAGGCACTCCTAAAAATGGAGAACATCGATATCTGTGCAGTAACTGAGACCTGGTTCAAGGCTCCAGAGAGCACCCCTGCAATACCAGGCTACAATTCTTACTACACTTTTTGGCCACAAAACCAAGACCGAAACACTAAAGATGGAGGAGTGTCCATATTCACCAAGGATATTCACACCTCCAGGCTAGTTGCCCAACAGAATGCATCTGAAATTCTCCAGGTGCAACTAACACTAAGTAAGACTGCAATCCAAATTGTAGCTTGCTAAAGATCCCCCACCATGCCCCAAGATTCTCACTACACCTTTCTAAACATACTGGAAAATATTAAGATACAACCAAACACTCTAATACTGGGTGATTTCAACTACCCTGCCATTAATTGGGAAAACTACTCTGGTACCAACTCCTTTTCCCAACGGTTCTTGGAATTCATAAATTCCAATGCCCTGGATCAACTAATCCATTGTCCCACCAGGGGCTCCAATATCCTAGATCTGGTCATTACCAACATGGGAGATAGATGCTCCACACCAGTGGTCACCCCGTCATTGGTCAGGTCTGACCATAAGCAAATCACCTTTGACATCCACATCCCACCCCCTCCCCCCAGTAAGGAACCTCCATAAAAAACTTCTCAAAGCCAACTTCATGCTACTCAAGTCAGAAGTGATAAACTTCACAACACCCATGCAGATGGCATCTGGAAGTTCGACTGCAGAATCCTACACTAAGGCACTGTACGAGTGCATCCACTCGTGCATGAATTGTGCCATCCCAAATAGAACCAAGATGCTCTTCTGTAAAAAAAGGAAGCCAATCTGGTGGTCCCCTGCCATAAACAAACTTTACAACAAAAGGAAGTAAATGTTGCAGAAAAGAGGAAAATCACAGGATGCAAAAAACTCCCTCACCAGCCTCAGTAAGAAGCTGAGATCCCTCATAAAATCCTCAAAAGCTAGTTACGAAAATAAAATTGCCAAAGATTCCAAAGACAACCACAAGGCATTCTATAGTTATGTCAAGAATCTAAGTGGCAATGCTCATATCTGCTCAGAGCTACAACAGAATGGCATTAAATATACTGATCCCAAGGATATTGCCAATATCCTGGCAGATCGATTTAGTGCCAACTTCACCCCCCTCTCACCCCCTAAAGGGCCCATCTCAATACCAAAAGATTGCCAAATTCCGATAATCATGGCCACACAGGTAGAAACCGCACTCTCCAAAGCTAAGAATACAGCATCCATGGGACCAGATGACATCCCATGCTGTGTACTAAATGAACTACAAAATGAACTGGCACCTCACCTAAGTGTCATGTTTAATCATAGCCTCACCTCAGGCTTCAGTTATCCCACTCCACAAGAGAGGATCCGCCTTGGATCCCGGGAACTACAGTCCCATCAGTCTGACAAGCCTGATCTGCAAGGGTATGGAATGCATTATCATGGAACGTATAAACAAAGACATTGGCAACCTTCAAACACTGGACCCCACCCAGTTTGGGTTTGTGAAGGGCCGATCTTGTCTCCTGAATCTGACTGACTTCTTTGAATCAGTCTCCAGAGCTCTGGACGAGGGTAAGGCAGTCCACACAGCCTATTTGGACCTCGCCAAGGCCTTCGACACCATCCCCCACTCTGGAATCATAGATAAACTTACTAAGCTGGGCATAAATCCCTACGTCACTCGGGTTGCCAATTGGCTTACTGACAAAACCCAGACTGTAAAAGTAGCTGACTCCAAATCCAGCTCCAGACAAGTGACAAGTGGAGTACCTCAGGGTTCAGTCCTGGGACCACTCTTGTTTGGCATGTACTTCTCTGAAGTACAGGCCAACACTAAGGGACTCTAGCTAACAAAGTTCGCAGATGACTGCAAACTGGGAGCCATTACTGAATCCCCAAATGATGTGGATATTCTACAAAAGGGCCTTACAGAAACAGATGCCTGGTGCCAGAGCCATGGGCTCAAGCTTAATGCCAAGAAATGTATAGTTATCCCCTTTGGAAAAAAACATGTACCCATGAATTACCACATAGGCGGCAGGACACTAAACATTGAAAGTGTGATGTGAGACTTAGGGACACAGGTGGACAGTGGTCTCACTTTCAATAACCACATCGCCACAACAGTCAGGAAATCCTTCTATGTGGCACACCTCATCACTAAGGACTTTTCATCTAGAAAAAAGGAGGTCATTGTCCCACTGTACTCATCCCTCATTAGACCCATTATAGAGTATAATGCCCTGTTTGGTATGTACCTCACAAGACATCTGCAACAGCTGAAAAGGCCACAGAAATACCTCACTAAAAGAATCACAGGCCTAAAGCAGATGCCATATGCTGACGATCTAAAAAAACTCCAGCTATACTCTGTGGCATATCGTCTACTCTACTTAAAGAAATCCCCATCCCTCAAAGCCACACGCTCCAGGGATCTAAACCTTGTCATCACAATGAACAAAACATGCTGGAGGGATAGGTTCCTGACCCAGAGACTCCCCATACTCTGGAATAGACTGCCCATACATGTCAAGCAGAGCGCCTCCTTGGCCCTCTTCAAAAGGAACCTTGGTGATTGGATGGGAGATAGAAAATTCACCCCGGGGATCATGTCAGTCGCCCTGCTAGACAGGGGTCCAGAGAAGTAAATATTGTGGGAAGAATTATCCAGGGAATGGTTATGGCTAGGCTTGCATGGGCCCTAGGGCTGATAGCCTAGTACCAACCTATGAACCTATGAAGCATATGGAATTCCCTGGCATGGCAAAACAAAATGAAGAAATTAAAGCATATGGAATACTCCAGGGCAGGAAAAACAAAATGAAGAAATTGAGTTGGAAGGACAGACCCTATCCTTTTCATGGAATCATAGTGTGACAAAATGAGGTAAGTCCAGAAGATAGTTGGTAACTGCACTGTGAATAGGACACCTAGACAGTGGCTGCTCTAGTTTATTTTATTTATTTATTTATAATATAAGAAAAACTCAGCAGCAGAAATCACAAACAAACCTTTAATCCTCAGTTTTAGCTGTTTTGTTCCATTGTACTCGGAACTTCATCAGAAACAAAGTAACAGTTTACTTCCTGGTTTAAATACAAAAAAGGCACCAAAAGTGTAACAGATTGTAGAAATTTAAAGGAACAGTTAACATAAAAAGTGTATGTTAAAAATTTAATTACAAAATACAACATAAAAGTTAAAATATACATCAAAATTCAGTGCCAACCAAACACCATTAAAAAATTACTATTAAAGCTGTATTTTATAGCATTAAAACTGAGGATTAAAGGTTTGTTTATGACTTCTGGTATGCATTTTTCTTAATTTATTTATTTATATTTGTTTACTGAGAAAGTCAGTCTGGGTGGAGCCCATTTTCAGAGGACGCCTGGGGAGAAAAGCTCACAGTTGTAATAAACAACAGTTTAGGTGTTAAAACAGATGATTGCAAGACTTGGGTTTCATAGAATATCAAGAAAGCAGCGTAACATTTATAGATAGTTACAGCACAATAATTCTGGAAAGTATAAACTCAAATAGCTATTAAACAGATTGCATAAGCTATTGGTAAAAAGTTTTTCTATTAAGGCTATGATATAGCCCATTTAAAGTGTTACCCTGGAATGTAGGTAAAGATGTGGAGGAAAGGGGAGGAAGGTGAAGGAGTCTTTGAGTGGAGAATAGGAGACATAAGGGGAGGGATGGAGGAAAGCTAGTGAAAAGAGGTTTGAGACAGAGAAATAGGAGGGGCAGGGGTAAAGGAGAAAGAGGAGGGGTGTAATGCTTAGAAGTACATTTTATGCAGTTGTGTAAAGCAATAGTGGGGAGAAATAAATTATGGTACCGATTGTCTTACCGTACCTAAAAGTGAGTAACAATAAACCGTCTTGTATTACATTTTGGTGTGGTTCAGAAAGCTGTAACAATAAACCGTCTTGTATTACATATTGGTGTGGTTCAGAAAGCTGTAACAATAAACCGTCTTGTATTACATATTGGTGTGGTTCAGAAAGTTGTAAAAATAAACCGTCTTGTATTACATTTTGGTGTGGTTCAGAAAGCTGTAACAATAAACCGTCTTGTATTACATATTGGTGTGGTTCAGAAAGCTGTAACAATAAACCGTCTTGTATTACATATTGGTGTGGTTCAGAAAGCTGTAAAAATAAACCATCTTGTATTACATATTGGTGTGGTTCAGAAAGCTGTAACAATAAACCGTCTTGTATTACATATTGGTGTGGTTCAGAAAGCTGTAACAATAAACCGTCTTGTATTACATATTGGTGTGGTTCAGAAAGCTGTAACAATAAACCATCTTGTATTACATATTGGTGTGGTTCAGAAAGATAAACCATCTTGTATTACATATTGGTGTGGTTCAGAAAGCTGTAACAATAAACCATCTTGCATTACATATTGGTGTGGTTCAGAAAGCTGTAACATTAAACCATCTTGTATTACATATTGGTGTGGTTCAGAAAGCTGTAACAATAAACCGTCTTGTATTACATATTGGTGTGGTTCATGGAATTGTGAACAAACAAAACAGATAATGATGGAACTCAGATTTATTTAATGCAGCCGACATTCATTTGGCTGACAGGTCATTTAACAGAAGAAAAAAAAACATTATTTTTCCTGGGGCAAACCAAAGCATACTTTTTTACTTAGTTTCATTCACTCTGATTTCAAACCACTCTAGAATTTGGGCAGCATCTATGGAGGGGGATATTTCTGTTTCAGCAGCGTAAAGTGATAGATGAAAGTTTGCCAGTTATTTTAGTTGGTCTTTATAACTTGGGCCATTAGATGAAATGCATAAAGTTCTTCATTTGTTCAGTTCAATTGGTTTAGTTGTGACTCTTTGGTCGGTTTAGTTGTGATTCTTTTGTCATTGCCGATATGCTAAATTTGTCTTGTAAGGTAATTTTTTGCATAGGCTATTATCAAATTTTAATAAGCAGATGTGTCTTTTTTGTTGGTATGATCTTATTCTCTGGAGAGCTACTTATATTTTGATAGAGTACAGCCTGGTTATGCTTCCAGGCAATTCTATAGATAAATCTCTACTGATGCCTCTTGGTGTTTCTTGTCAATAGTGAATGGAAATATTATCTATTCATACTTGCATTAATAATTCCAAAACTATGTTACATACAAGCTATTGAAATATTTTTCCTTAAAGATTACATGATGGACAATACAACTACACTATTTGACCTCTCTCTAGTGCTTCTAAATAGATATCAATTGTTGTTCATATACTATTTATTTATATTGTCATCATTTTTATATTTTTCTAAATATGTCAGCAACTAGGTAACACAGAAAGAGCTGCACAGCCTCATATTAAAGCTCACACACTGGTAAACCAAATGCTGCTGACAGTATGTATACATTTTGAGTGGTTACTGAGATATTGTACATTGTTCACACAATATTGCAAAAATAGCATTTGTTAGGCTTGTTATGACTTATAAAACCCAGTTTAAGATGTATAATATAATGAATAGTACCACTGTAACAACTTGTTTGTGTTAAACAGTTTTGCCATTTACATTTCTTTACATAACCTTTATGACTCAAGCGATATGAACATTTGTTTGTGTGGACATAATGTGGTTTGGTCAAAAAGCTCAGGATGTAATCATTGGAAGTTAGAGTACAACTCCACTGGAGTTAATGACACCCCTCACCTTTACTCCAAATATAGACTGATTAACTCCATTTCAACTCAGACCAAAACAAAATTAAGTAGAAAAATACTCTCCAAAAAACAAGTATCAGTCATTCCCCAATATGCTGATAACCAACTCAGAAACTCCAGCTAGGATGCCAAGAACGACAGCCACTCTCCGATTTTTACAATAGAATCAAACGGCTCCTCTGTTTAAAACATGTACTTTATTCAAAACCACAAAATAACAAAATAAAACTGAGCACTTTGGTTCATTTCAAACAGGACTTCATCAGAATTTAAAACAATGTAGCTCCATGTTCCTTTTAAAACCTCATTAACCAATCAGATTTCATCTAGTAAAAAATTACACCACCTATTGGATAAAACCCAAACAGGGAAGTAATACATTTCAAAATGTAGAGCCTCAAAGTCACAATAATGAAATCCACTAAAAAAGTTCAAACCTGATTCCCCAATATGCTAAAATTCTTCTAGGAGAAGACATTCACCCTAATCCTGGCTCCACCTATCACAATGAACATTAAGACAATTATCTTCCACAGACTGCTCAAATCCTACTACAGTCAAGCCCCAACCCTAATACTCGACCTCTTGCTACCATAAATGCTAGAAGCATAAGAAATAAAATTGCAGAGCTATATGCCTGGATTACCCAGTATAAGCCTGATATTCTCGCTGTAACTGAAGCTTGGCTTGAATCCAGCATAAACAACTCTGAAATGAAACCTCCTGGCCATAATATCATCTGCAATGGCCGTATAAAGAGGAAAAGTAATGGTATTGCTTTAATATTTCCCAACAGCTTCAGTTACAGAGAGAATATCAGGCTTATGATCAGCTTTAATAATTGGCTTAAACTCTGGTGTCATTCAAAGGGGATCCAATATCTGTCTGCCTGGGATGACATGCTGGACAAGCCACGCTGCTTCGCAAGGGACAGCTTGCACCTGTCACCCCTGGGCTTCCGGATATTGGCAAAGGCTCTTGCCACCCCCATAGTGCCTTTTTTAGGCAAGGCTCAAATTCTAAACCTACCACCCTAAAACACAAAAAAGGAAAAAAACTAAGGGTAATGCTGCTCAATGCCAGAAGTCTCAACCTCAAGATGCACGCACTCGAGGCCCTTCTCAGTATGGAGAACATCAATGTCTGTGCTGTGACTGAAACCTGGTTCAAGGCTCCCGAGAGCACCCAGGCACTATCAGGCTTTACCTCTTATCATGCGTTCCGGCCCCAAAATCCGGACAACACCAAGAAAGGAGGGGGGTGTCTATATTCATCAAGAACACCCACACCTCAAGGTTGGTGGCAACGCACGATGCATCGGAGACCATCCAGGTGCAACTAACCATTGGCAAGACTGCTCTGCAATTTGTAGCATGTTACAGGCCACCCTCTCAATCTCAGGAACCTCACATAGCTTTCCTGAAAACACTGGAGGGGATAAATGTATCTCCAAACACCATCATACTAGGTGATTTCAACTACCCGAATATAGACTGGGATCACTACTCTAGCCCCAATAATCTAGCCCAAAGGTTCCTAGAGTTCATAAACTCAAATGCCATGGAACAACTAGTCACCATTCCCACAAGAGGAGATAACATACTAGATCTCATCATCACGAACATGGGGTCGCAATGTTCAACACCGGAAGTATACCCTTCACTGGTGAGATCAGACCATAAACTAATCTCACTGGAAGTCCACATCCTGCCCCCACCTGAGATAAAAAAGACCACAGTGAAGAACTTCTCAAAAGCCGACTTCACACTTATAAAGGCTAGTGTGGTCTCTTTTATGGCCCCCGAGACTGCGGAAACAATTACTCAAGCCGCTGAATCACTTACAAATGCCTTCTACCAGCACCTACAGGACTGCATGGATCAGGCAATCCCAAACAAAACAAAGACCCTTTGTACCAAAGGCAAGCATCCAGTTTGGTGGACCCCAGCCATAAACAAGCTCTACAACAAAAGGAGGAAGCTACTACAAGATAGAGCAAAATCCTTAAAAGAGAAAACACCCTTGATCATTATAAGTAAAAAATTAAGATCTCTCATAAAATCATCCAAGGCAAATTTTGAGAGAAAAGTCGCCAAGGACTCAAAAGACAATCATAAGGCCTTCTTTAGCTATGTTAGAAACCTGGGAGGAAACTCCCAGATATGCTCAGAATTAGTTCAAAATGATGTAAAAATTACTGAACCTACAGACATTGCCAACATACTGGCTGACAGGTTCAGTGCAAACTTCTCCCCCCTCCCTCCTCCCCCCCAAAAGGTGAGATATCTATACCAGAGAATTATAGCCCCCCAAACATCACAAACGCTCAGGTGAGAACTGCTCTCTCCAAAGCAAAAAACACAGCATCCATGGGACCAGATGGTGTCCCCGGATGTGTGCTCCACGAACTCAATGAGGAATTAAACCCGCAGTTAGGGCAGCTGTTTAATCTTAGCCTCACCTCAGGATACGTGCCTAAGGAGTGGCGTATGGTTACTGTGGTCCCACTTCACAAAGGAGGTGCCTCCACCGACCCGGGAAATTACCGTCCCATCAGCTTAACAAGCTTGATCTGCAAAGCTATGGAGAGGATCATAATGGAACTCATAAATAAAGACATAGGAGACTTGCAGACTTTGGATCCGACCCAGTTTGGCTTTGTCAAGGGCAGATCATGCCTTTTAAACCTGGTGGACTTTTTTGAAACAGTCACCAAGGCCATTGATGAGGGAAAGGCAGTCCACACAGCCTACCTCGACCTGGCAAAGGCTTTTGACACAATACCCCACTCAGGTATCATTGAAAAACTCATCAGCTTAAATGTAAACCCATACGTCACAAGATGGGTTGCAAATTGGCTAAGTGACAGAACCCACAGGGTCAGAGTTGCTGGCGCCATGTCAGACTCAAAGCCTGTCACAAGTGGTGTCCCACAGGGCTCAGTCCTGAGCCCTCTCCTGTTCGGCATCTACTTTTCAGAAGTACAAGCAAACACAGGAGGATTATGGCTGACAAAATTTGCAGATGACTGCAAACTGGGCGCCATAGTTGAGAACACATCTGACACAGATATCCTTCAGAAGGGTCTTATAGAAACGGAAAACTGGTGCCAGAACCATGGCCTAAAGTTAAACACCAAAAAATGCATAGTCATACCTTTCGGGAAAAACAAGGTTACCCCTAGCTACCATATAGGCGGCAACCCACTAAGCACAGAAGAGGTTATCAGGGATCTGGGTACCCAGGTTGACAGTAACCTTTCATTTGATACTCACGTTGCCAAAGTAGTTAGGAAGACCTTCTACATTGCCCACCTGATCATGAAGGGATTCGCATCTAGATCAAGGGAAGTCATCGTCCCCCTGTACTCATCACTCATCAGGCCAATGATTGAGTACAATGCCCCATTTGGAATGTATCTGACACGACACCTGCAGCAACTGGAAAGGCCCCAGAAGTTCCTCACCAAAAGGATAAAGGGTCTCAAAAATATGTCCTATGCTGCCCGACTGAAGGAACGTCAGCTCTACTCAGTCGCCTACCGTCTGCTCAGAGGTGACCTGTGCCTGACATACAAGGCCATGTCCAACCCAGAATTGATGAACATGCTTCACCTCAAAAAATCTAGATCCCTCAGAACTACAAGGGCGGGAGACTTAAACCTTGACACGGTTATTAATAGGACGTGCTGGAGGGACAGATTCATCACCCAGAGACTCCCTATGCTGTGGAACAAAATCCCGGTACATGTGAGGCAGAGCACCTCGCTGGCTTTGCTCAAGAGAAATCTTGACCAATGGATGGGAGATCGCAGATATACCCCAGGGATTATCTCAGTGTCACTGCTTGACAGAGGCACAGCAAAATAATGGGCATAGTATTCTCCAAACTAAAGGGGTGGCGAAAGCCACAAAACTCTGGCTAGGCTTATAAATGCCCTTGGGTAGATAGCCTAGTATGAACCTATGAACCTATGAACTACATTTCCCCTTACAGCAAACCAATACCAAAATCCAATTCAGCAGAGCTTTTTATTATTTTCCTGAAAATAAACAATTATAAACAAATATGTATTACTATCCTTTACATCCCTCCTGGCGAGGGAGATATCCTACATTGGATTTCTATAACAATACTACAAGAAAAAGTACTAGTAGGTGATGTGAATGTCAATTGGTTTGACATAAACTCTAACTCCCCTATACTATATCTAGCATGAACTTATTCGGTTTCACACAACTAATTAATAGCCTCACACATTATAGCAAGACATCTAATTCCCTATTAGACTGGATCCTAGTATCAGACCCTAGCAAATATACCACCTCAGGTACAATGTCAGACTCTCTCAGTGATCCTCTCCCAATCTATTCAACCAGACGTCTCACATATCCACATAAACAGTAAATTTGGAAAACAACACTCAACCTTTCCAATTTAACCTAAAAATGTTCATTAGTACCCCTATCATCTCCTTCCTCTTTTGGCTTTTTCCGGTTAGGGGTTGCCACAGCGGATCACCTGTCCGCTCATGATTAGCAGTGGAGTTTTACAGTGTCAAGTTGCCAGCCCGGCGCCCAACCTTCCACAGAAGGCACACACACACACACACACACACACACACACACACACACACACACACACACACACACACACACACACACACAGCCAATTTAGAGTGTCCAATCCACCTACAGCATGTCTTTGGGATGTGGGAGGAAACCGGAGCACCCAGAGGAAACCCACGTGAACGCAGGGAGGACAAGCAGACTCCGCACAGAAGGCACTCCAGCCAAGAATCGAACCAGAGAACCTCTTGCTGTGAGGGGGCAACGCTAACTGCTGCACCACCGCAGCTGCCCAGTACCCCTATCATCTATTTACTGGAATTTCCTAAAAATCCTCCCCTTAGATGATTATGTAAATGAGCTCAATACAACTTTCCTGAATATCCTAAATAGCCTTGCACCTCCTACAAGGAAGAAAAGTATGGAAATAATGGCAAAATATAAAGCAGGACTATATCTTGAAAACCTCATAATTCTTTGCAATTGTACTGAAAAGCAAATAAATGAAGACAAAAAATGATACTGTAATAACTTGCAGAATAATATTAACACAACCCTAAAAAATTCTGGACAGCCATTAAAGAAATCTTGCATCACTGACAAAAATTCATCCCAAACCCCTCTCCTAGTAAATCACCACTCAAAACTGCAATACAGTTCAACTCTTATTTCATAGATAGTATACAATCTCTAATCAAGGATTCCCTAACATTTAATTGCAACCACTTTTACCTTCAAAACCTGTGCCCACATCCTATATAAAGCTACTCTTAAACTCAAACCGTTTACAACTTCAGCTGATAACCTTCCATATGAGTACCTAAAAACAGCAGCTGATAGCATTGCCTATCCTGTCTTAGTCCTTATAGATAGGTCAGTCCAGGAATCTCATGTTCCCTCTCTCTGGAAAAAGTCACACATGATCCCACTGTACAAAGTAGGAAACTCAACAGACATTATTGACTTTAGACCTATAGCATTCCTATCTCCCTCTCCAAAATACTTCAAAAATAATTGCATAACTATCTTTTGCAGGAAGAACTCCTATCTTTTATACAACATGGCTTCCATCCTCCCCCTTGTACTAACACACCGCACTTCTAATCTATCTAGATACTGTCAATAAAGCTAGAGATAATGGTAATCTAGTCTCCTCCTTATTTCTAGACTTGTCTAAAGCCTTCAAAACAGTTTGTCACAGAAAATTTCTACTTCATATGTTCTCATCAGGTCTTTCTTAGCCCACTCTTCTCTGGTTCAAAACCTACCTATCCAAAAGGTATCAGTCAGTAAAATGGCATTCCATGCTCTCTCAATACCTCCATGTCACCACTGGTGTACCACAAGTCTTTATCTTTGATCCTCTCCTCTTTTCATTCTCACTAACATCCTCCACACACATCCACACGACAGGCCTCCCTAATACAGTATGCAGATGACTTTACTCTCAGTTGCTTGTCTGACAATATGACACACCTCCAAGAAATTACTCAGGAAGCTTTAATAGCCAGTGAAACATGGCTATGCAACTCTCACAACTCATGCTCAACAATAAAAAAATACTAATTTCCCCCCAAATACCTCTCTAACGAAAAAACTAATTTAAAGTCCACTCTCTTGATAATATAACCATTGAAGTCACTTCTTATAGCAAATTATTAGCGATGATAGTGGATGATAATCTTAAATTCAACCCATGTATACAAAATTTCATAAGAAAAACTAATCAAAAGCTAGGGATGCTTTATAGAGCCAAAGGTTTTCTCACCAATGCAAGTAAAACTACACTTGCCACTACTTATCTCTTCTCCACACCTCCTTTTGATGCTCCCATACTTAGTAACCTTCAGGTGTCACAAAAGATAAAACTTGCACAACGCTATAACAAAGTTGCTAAATTTACAGGAAATACCCCTTTCAGAACCTACCACTATATAGCACTTCTTCTTCTTTTGGCTTTTCCCAGTGAGGGGCCACCACAGCAGAACTCCAGTCCGCTAATAATTGCCAGTTGATTTTTACGGTGCCGAGGTGCCAGCTCGACGCCCAACCTTCAACAAAGGCACGCCCATTTACGCATGTCTTTTGAATGCCACTCGACCTTGGGAAGGACATGCAGACTTCACACAGAAGGCTCTCCAGCAGAGAATCGAACAAGAGAACCTCTTGCTGTGAGGCGACAATGCTACTGCTGTACCACCACGGTAGCACTAAAAAGCCTAAATTGGTTATAACTACCCCATCAACTAACATATACACAGCTTCTTACCACCTATAATATTATCCTGCATCCATCTGCTCATCCAGCACTAAATAACATTATACACAACTATGTTCACAGTTGGTCATTATGATCCAATAACCAAAATCTCCTGTCTGTCCACAAACCTATGAAATCTGCTGGGCATTGTCTGTACTTGTACTGCTACAATTCATAAGACCTAAAACTCTTTACCTGTATTCATCAGGACAAAATCTCCTTCCCATCCTTCAAAACCATTCTAAAGGACTTCCTAGTCAAAAGCTGGCTCTGTTCTTGCTCAACACCAGTATAAACTATATCCCTAAATGTGAACAAATACCTGTTCATACCTTACATATCATTACCCTCCCCTCTTCACTCACTTCCTTACTTCTATCAATTTCTCTCCCCGGTCCACTGGCTTTCTCTATAAGTGTACCTTAAGTCTTGTGTCTCATATAGATATTTAAAAGAAGACCTTATTTAGGTATATAGGGCATTTAGAGACAACTACCTCTGTGAATGTTTGGGATGATCAAAACGTAGTAGAGAATCATCTATAGGAATGAGAACTGGTTCTCTGACAGAGTAGCTGATGCATGGAACAGACTACCAAATTACATTAAAACAAGCACTAGTTTAGATATTTTAAGAACAGTGTGGGCACTTATTATGGGAACAACTGTTTTAGTAAATTGATAGGATAGATGGGTATTAATACTCATGCTTGAAATAATTGTAGTATGTATGTATATACAAGTACAAATATGACTCTGTCATTGTCCATGTTGGAATGAATGACTTGAGACGTACCTCCCTGGACTACATGAAAAGAGACATGGAAGAGCTCTCGGATCATGTGGCCCAGGCAGGTATGACCCTAGCCCTGAGTAGCATCCTGCCTTCGCCCAGAATGATTCCACAGTATAAGGACAAAATGACTGACTTCAACAACTGGCTAAGCTTATGGTGTCATTTAAAGGGGATTCAGTATCTGTCTGCCTGGGACGACATGATCGACAAACCACGATGCTTTGCCAGAGATGGTCTGCACCTGTCACCCCTGGGATTCAGGTTACTGGCTAAAGCTCTTGCCACCCCTATAGTACCTTTTTTAGGCAAGGTTCAAAGGACAAAACTATTACCATAACAAATACAAGCATGCAAAATCTGAAGGTAATGCTCAACACCACACTGTAGAACAAACCAAACCTCACACCACAAGATCCAGGCCAGATGAATTCACTCAGTTTAATACACAGACTGATTTATTAAAATAAAAAAAAATACTTCTGCAGTAAAAGTTAACAGCAAAACCTCAAACTCTTATACATTAAGAGCAAGTAACACTTTGGCACCTCGGCTTTCAGAAAAGCCTTTTCAGAGTACATCTTTCTGCTGGTAAACATACACTTAAATACATGCATTTGATAAATTAAATAATCATCCAGTTAAGAATTCACTAAAAAAGCCAACTAAAAAGGTTAACTTTTAATGTTCTTTTTAACCTTCTTACATTAAATGCTTCTAAGAGAATTCTCTGTGTTATGAGATGTGTATGCATATGCAATGAACACTAATGGTGAATCATTTGTAACATAACAACATCAATGAGTTCTGTGTTCTTGTCCAAATAACTGAGCCCAGGAGCTGTAAGTAAAGTACTCCCCTGACCACTAGGTGGCAGTCTTTACCTACGCTATATTCTAGCATTAAAACTAACTATCCCTCAGGTCCTACACCCATTCTTTGGCATTTCAGTACAATTCTAATCCCCCTCTCTGCACATGAGAACCTCACTCTCGCTTTACTAAACCATCTACACATATCTGATAAGCTTATATACTCCGCTCCCCAGTTTTCAGTTTAGTTACTTCTGTATTACACCAAACACAAAAGTTAGCTGATTGTCTTTTGGCTGGACTTACCTTACTGCTCTTGCCCGCTCCATTTGCCCTGCGGGCTCACTCTACTCCCCTACCCTACCCCCAATTTCCACCCCCCCAGGGCACCTATCCTTATACTGCTAGAAGCCACACCCCCACCCCACATCAACCAATAGCTCGACATATCTCACTTCATACTCAACCATCTGTTACTAATTTACTCACACCTTCCACTATCTATACTTTCCTCATTAAACAAACCCACCTCATATTTGCCCTTTTGTAACCCCTTATTTTCTCATTACATTCCCACATTCTCTCATTATGTCAACCCCTGGCTTACTAAAACTCTCTAATTTCTTCCTCTTGCCCATAATTCTTTCCACTCTATTACTATCTCATAGCCTCACAGGCTATGAATTCCTAAGCTCCTGTCAATTTCAACACTCCTTTAAACAAACTTCCCCTTTCTATCTATCAACCTCACAAACCCACAGTAACATTACATCCTCATCAGCCTACCTTCTCTCATAGTATCACAGATTAAACCATGTTAAGTATTTCCAAACCAGAAAAATAGACCCTATTTTATGTAAACTAGCAAAACTTCCACACAATCCTCAGTACCTACTACTACACGGTGACATTCACCCAAACCCAGGGCCTAGTAATACCTTCCCCGAATCCCATTCTTTCTTCACCTCTATTTCCCATACCCCCTCTTCTTTCTCGAACTCTCTTCTCATTGCCCACCTCAATATTTATAGTTTAAATAACAAAATTACCCAACTTCATGCCCTACTAGACTTATATTCCTTTGACATCCTATGTCTCATGGAAACCTGGCTCAAACCAGTTACTAAAGACAATGATATCATTCCTCCAGGTTATAACATTCTTAGAATTGACCATCCTAACAAAAAGGGTGGGGGGTAGCGATATTGAACTACAGGTAACCTCACTAAACACTCAACCTCCCTCACCTAGCAATGCTGAAATCTTAATATCTAAGCTCCAAATTAATGCCAATAAATCTATATACATCATTTGCTCTTACATCCCCCCAGGCAACAACATAAGTACTCTTGAAAATATCCTTAACTGGCTTTTCACATCATTCCCACAAGAAACCATTCTCCTTGGAGACTTTAATATTGACTGGAACTGTTATACTTCTGACAAACCTACATCTCACATTAATCTGTATGGCTTCTATCAAACTATCACTGACCCTACCAGAACCCATAAACCCAGCAACAAACAAACTATCTTAGATCTGGATACTAGTCAACAATAACTCCCAATCTTACAAAATAGGCATACTTCCTGATGATATTAGTGACCACTCTCTTACCTTTATAACTAGACAAAAGATCACCATTCCCACTCAACTAAACTTTAGAACCACCCGGAACAAAAAGAACCTGAACCTAGGTAACTTTCAAGCAGAGCTAAAAGCCTGCAATTGGTCATCCCTAAAATATCTCTCAATGAAGCAGTCTCATTTTTTAACAATGCATTCCTAAAAATCCTTGAGCACCATGCCCCCTCTCGTACTATTAAAATTAGGAACAAACCTGCTCCCTGGCTCTCAAATGAGACAAGGCAAAAAATGAGACTGAGAAATACAATCTGGAATATATGGAGCAATACCAAAGACCCTATTGATCATTTAAACTTTAGACAGCTCAGGAATGCCACTAAAAAAAAAATCAATATTCCTCGATAAAAAAACTATTACCTTAAATTCCAACAAACTCAATATCTAAACCCACAAAAATTCTGGTCAGGATTAAATAAATGACTCCATCATGGACAAGCCAAAACACATACCTCCTCTAACTTGACTCATAATTTTTCCAACCAAATTGCTGATATTTTTAACAATTTTTTTTCAGAAACTGTTCAATCTTTAGCAAATATCTTATGACCTGTTACCACCACTGACTCATCCATGCCGACCACTGACTCATCCATGCCAACCACCCTACCCCAAGTATTACAACTGCAGCCTGTCCCAACATCTCTCATACACTCCCTACTTCTTAAGCTTAAACCATGCACTCCATCAGCTGTCCTCCTCCCAGCTGAATACCTTCAAATGGCAGCTGAAGTGCTTGCCTACCCTGTTTCCATGTTAATTAACAGAACCATTACAGAAAGTTCCATCCCATCCCTCTGGAAAGTCTCATATATTATCCCACTGCATAAGGGTGGGAACTCAAATGAACTCTCAAACTTCCGCCCCATAGCCCTACTTTCCCCCTTAGCAAAAATTATGGAGAGATGTACTCACTGTCAACTACTTGATCATCTCTTCCAAAACCACCTGTTAGTTGACTGCCAGCATGGTTTTAGGCCTTTCTATAGTACTATAACTGCTCTACTATCCTTTTCTGACTGCATTAATAAAAATCATAACAACAGCTTACTGTCCTCAGCCCTCTTTATTGACCTCTCAAAAGCATTTGATATGGTTAATCATCAATTACTGTTAAACTCACTCAAATAACTTTCACTAGATACCCAGACAGTTAATTGGTTCAAGTCCTATCTAGGAAATAGACAACAAGCAATCCTCTGGGAAAACAAACTATCTACTCTTCTCCCTATAACTCTTGGAGTCCCACAAGGCTCTGTTCTTGGACCCCTCCTCTTCACTATTTTCATAAATGATCTGAAAATCTCCCTTCCACAAACCACCTACATACAATATGCTGACGACTCGACATTATTATGTTCAGCCTCCTCACCTGCTGGACTTCAGTCGTGTACCAAAGCAGTATTTACCTTAGTTGAAAACTGGTTTCATCAATGCTGTCTCCTCCTTAACCCCCAAAAAACTAAATTGGTACTATTCTCTCCCACTCAGAAGTCTCCTGCTATCAACTTCACAATTACATCTGATAATGGTACTGTAATAACTCCGGACACAACCACCACAATCACCAAACTTTTAGGTGTAACAATTGATCATAATCTAAACTTCGACACACATATCAACCTAACCATTAAATCAGTTAATAAAAAACTTGTTTTCCTCTACAGACTTAAACCCTATCTAACACCTCTAGCTAGGACTGCCATTGCCTGAACTCACAATCTCCACCCTTCTCTATGCATCCCCAGTCTATACCAACTTATCCAAAAATAATCTTCATAAGCTTGAAACATCCTATAATAACATAGCTAGATTTGCCACTGGTGCCCCTTTTCGAACCCACCACTGCCAAAATCTTAAATTGCTAGGATGGCTGGAATTGCAAAGCTAGATTCTTTTCCAGCAACTTACGACTATACACAAGATCATACACCATCCCACAGATACACCCATACTCTCTACCCTCATCTGCCCGTATAAAAATCTAACAACCCTTCAATCAGCTAATAAGGTACTAGTAGCTACCCTAAAGTCCAACAAAAATCTGGAGATAGCTTGTTCTCAAACTCTATTGGTAACTCTTGGAACACTCTTCCAACTGAACTAACAGCCCTTTCTTCTACCCCACTTTTCAAGAAGCAATTAAGAATCTTCCTTAAAGCCCAGTGGCTTTGCCCATGCACAAATCCTGACTGACACTTTCTCCCCTAGCAGGACCATTCTTTACTATCTATCTTTAACATGCTATTTCAGGTGCTCTGATATTCTCTATTAATTCCTACTGTAGTAGCTCACCTCCTAAGGTTTGATAAACCTTATAAACAATGTAAAAAAAATGTTTTATTAATCCTTTTACTCAAAATTCTTAACTTATTTAGTCGGGTATGTTGGTATGTTACTGTAACAGTACTATATAAATGTTCCTATATTTGAAATGTTTTACCTGTCTGACATTATCTGTATTGTATATGGTCAAGATTTCTGTCTTGTAAATTGTTTTAATGTGGAGCTTTACTTCCCAGGCCTCCAGTGAAAATGGACATACATCCAGTCGAACTATCCCGGTCAACAAATGTAAAATAAAATAAATAAAATAAAGTTTCCTCAGAGTTACAATCATTGTTTTCAAATATTGGGTAATTATTCAGTTACCACTATAGATACAGATGAAAGTGTTATACATCATCTGTAAAATAAAATCACCAAAAACATTTTGGAAGTGCAAAAGTTTATTCCTTTAAGTATCTGACAATTTACTGGTGGCACTTAAGTGTCATTTCATCAATTCAGACTAATCAATAGTGGCATAACTGACTTAAATTACAAAATCACCCAGTAAGTGTTTTTGCCCTCTTGTATCTAACACACCCCTGCAAAGATGCAACTACCTCTTTCTCACTTAGTCTTTCTCTCTCAAACCCCCCAACACACACTCAGAAATCACACAATATGGAAGTTCCTTTACCCCAGTATTCTGAAATCCCACAGTTTCTAATGCTCTGTGGTTGATCAATATGTCAGTTGACAAAAATGCACCCATTAGTTTCAAATCCAGTAACATAACTTAAACAGGAAGGGGGTAATCTCCCCCTTTGCATATGAGAAAAAAGCAATTCTCTAAGCACAGTGTTTTCCTCTGCCTCAGGGTCATAGTATATACAGGGTAGGTATGGCCAGAACTAACTCATAAACACCTTGCCAAAACATGCGCTCAGGCACTCTATCACCTTTTGCAAGGAGAGTAGCACCTGTAAGTCCCAGGGCAAATTTAAGGACACCCCATCCAGTTGCCTAAGGTACATTTGAAGGATGGCAAGGAATCATATTGCTTGACATGTAGGGGGGAAGTTTGATCTAGAGCAAGGGGATGCACTGGGTGATGAGCCTATCTCTCCATCTAGTTTTATTTATTCCTTGAGGAAGGCTGGGATCTCAAGTTCTGGTGTTAGCTGTATAATCTGTTTTGTTGAGGAAAAAGAGTTTGAGAAGAACTGGATTAGAGGTGCATGGTAAGCTAGATGGAGTTTCCCCTCAGTGGTTACACTGAGTATATGGATAAGGACTCTAGGCTTTTCTGGTAGCTGAGGTTTTTGAGACCAGAAATCCTTTTTGCTAGGAACCTCTGTTTTTTTGTGGATTTTTTTAATGTTCCTGTCTAGATACACATCAAAAGGTTAATTATAGTTTACAACAGGTCATACTTGGACAGAATATAAGGACATTATGACTTCCTTGGTTTTAGAAGAGATTCTGTGACAATTAGTTTTAAGATGTAGAAGGGTTTCTTAACTATAGTTATATCCTTACAAAGGTTAAATAACATGGTTCTATTAACCTAAGTGCACAGATCTCTGATCACTTATTTGTATGGTAATTGGATGCTTTTAATGCAGTAGGATGCAGGGTGTTTCTGCTTCCCCGAGCGGATGATTTTTCATCTGCTGGTTATTAGTTTCAATCTTTTTTTTTTCTTGTAAAAAAAGAAAAATTTAGTTTAGTTAGTTGATTCTTTTTAGGAACTATCAGTTTGGAAGTCCCAAAAATAGACACTAAACAAGACGGGGCCAAGTGCAGATCCTTGGGGTAATCACTGATCATTTTCCCTCTGTCTGAGAAGGCATCGTCCAATGGGACAATATGTGTTCTTTCTTAAGCCACTTGGCTCTCAGTCTTAACATGTAGGAGTTATGTTTAAGGTCATCAGGTTATACACAATTCTGCCATGTGCTATGGTATTAATTGACTCGGCCAGATTGCCATAGGCAGCAAGGAGGGTGCAATCATTCTCAGCTGCCTGATGGATCTTCTCAAATAATCTGACAACATTTATCAGGCAGGATCTCTCCTTTACCAAGTCAAATTGCAGTGTGACCAAAATGGGGTCTGCCAGGAGTAACTCTCAGTTGTTTCACTGTTACTGTAATCCTAATGCTAACATTTTTGCATAAGATGTAGGCCTACCTAACCCAATCCACTCAGCCATTTTTGCCATCCACACTTCACCATACTTGGGACAAAGTTAATGTGTAATCAAAAAATAATTTTCACCTGACACTGTCCTTCCTCACAACAGAAATGTAGGCTGTAATAACAAATTTGTAACATCTCTATGCTTTATATAATTTTTGTAATGATACCTATCTCTAAGCCAACCCCCAAGTTGCTGCTTGAAGGAAGAAGTAATATTAGGCAAAAATGTAATTCGCACACACAGCTATCATCTGTTATTGCACTGACACATCTTTGCAAATATTAGGTAATACAGTGTGTATGAGATGTGGCTGGACGGACATGGAATGATAACGGATGGCTTGGTGAGATTACACCTTATGAGGCCAAGTGCTGCTGCACCAATTTTTGTTTCACTTACATCAGTAGAAAATTTACTTCTGCTGTTACCAGTATCATGTTGTTATCAGTACCATGTTGTTACCAGTATCATGTTGTTACCAGTACCGTGTTGTTACCAGTACCGTGTTGTTACCAGTATCATGTTGTTACCAGTACCATGTTGTTACCAGTACCATGTTGTTACCAGTACCGTGTTGTTACAAGTATTGTGTTGTTACAAGTATCGTGTTGTTACCAGTACCATGTTGTTACCAGTATCGTATTGTTACCAGTACCATGTTGTTACCAGTACCGTGTTGTTACCAGTATTGTGTTGTTACCAGTACCATGTTGTTACCAGTATTGTGTTGTTACCAGTACCATGTTGTTACCAGCATCATTTTGTTACCAGTACCATGTTGTTACCAGTACCATGTTGTTACCAATACCATACCTTCCCATTGAACACAACGGTGGCCCAGTTGTCACTGTCCTTGTGCAATAAAAACACAATGTTGCCAGGCAAGACATTCAGCTCCTTGGCTGTTTTTGCTGTGAATTCAAACAGAACTCTGTGGGGTTCTCCTTCTAGGGCCCTGAAATCAAAATGTTACATTATTAAACACATTGTTCAGATAGGTAGAACTAATAAATGTCTTTTATTCTGAAGTCATATATGAGCAATGTTTATTTCAGTTTTTGTCTAGTAATAATAGCAGAATTGTTTTACATCTGCTGCAATGACATTATAATAACAGAGAAGAGACTTTAATACTATTAAATAAGAACAGTGAAGCATTATTTACGTATTCTCATAAAATAAATAAATAAAGGAATGATTGCAAAATTAATGTCCAAGTGTCAGAAAACTGCTTTAAAACTAGTAAGTACATTTACGGATAGTGTTTTAAAAAACAAACAAAACATAACATTATTAATTATTTTATACCCAGACTGAAATTAGACGTGTCAGATTCAGACATTAGGTTTTTCTGTAAAACTTTTGGCTGGATCATGATATGGCATAAAATATAACAGTTGAGCAGTTAAATGTATATTTCAAAGTATAACTTTAAATCGTACCTCTCAACTGTCCAGATTTCAATAGAAAGTCCAGATTTTTGCCTTATATTTTTGGTCTGTTCCTCAACAAATGTGTATTTTTCTGATAATTCACTGAGGACTGAAGTCACTAAATAATGATACACATTTAAGTTTCAGACTTCATATCCTTCAGCAAATACATGCTACCACAAATCCTGTTATTCTAGCTACTTTCTAAATTTATAAGAGCAATACTTAAAATCTTTAGCTTTTTTGGACCTTTGTCCTCCCATTATTTGTGGCTTTGTTCAGATTTCTTGCTCTAAGAGGTTAAGAGATATGCCTTGATTGCATACAAAAATAAATAACTGCAATGTAAATAAGGATGTTTGCCCACCCAATCTAATATTAATTACTTAGCCTTCCTGGAAACAGAATAGTCTGTTTGTTTGCCGGGTTGTGCAGTGATACATAACACTTTGCTGTATTATATGGAAATCTGGGATGAATTATGCTTGGCTTTGCAATGGTTTTATGTATTACAGAGATCAGAGTGGTACAAATGAAGTATGCATGTAGCCATTAGACAAATTTCATGTTGACAGCTATACTATATTTAAACAACCACTGTAAAAATACTACAAGAGCAGCAAGTTGTAAATCTTTAAAACTAATGATGTAGTACTACTACATGAATTCTTAGTAACAATGTAGTACTAGTACATGAATTCTTAGAAGCAATGTAATACTAGTACATGAATTCTTAGTAACAATGTAGTACTAGTACATGAATTTTTAGTAACAGTGTAGTACTAGTACATGAATTCTCAGTAACAATGTAGTACTAGTACATGAATTCTTAGTAACAATGAATGTAGTACTACTACATGAATTCTTCGTAACAATGTAGTACTAGTACATTAATTCTTAGTGATATTCCATACAAACTACAAATGAACTGCCCCGATCACACTAAAAAAAAAAGTGTTTTTCTTGGGAGAACTTCACCTCCACTTACCCATCATGAGTGTACTGACCCAAATCCCCTACCTATACGTATACTAACTCCACAGCCACACATCTGTGCTGAAAGAGAATGTACCATTTTTCTGTTATAGCAGAAGTGCAAGTTGACTAAATCACAAATTGACACATTGTGACTTTAACAAATTGTAACACCCTTACATCCGGTTGACAAGATGAACACTAAATGATCTGCACTGATGCCAGCATATATAAGCAATAAAGCCTATCAGGGTGAGGATTATAGGGAAGCAGACTGCCCAGGGGTGTTGGGAGGCATTGTATCACACCACAGACAGGAAGCCTGTTCCAACACTGGAAGGACCACTATTTTCCTATATTGCCCTCCCCAGAGGACTTTATTGTACCTATAAAAATATCCTCCGTGTTTGCTTTGTTGTTTTTACTCTATTTTTAAATGAGTATGTTTGTTTCTTGTTTTCTTTTTTTTTTTTAGAAAAAGTAGTCCCTTTCCTTGCATATACAAATTTCTGTATAATAATAAAAATGAGATATATGCATGTGACTGTAAATCTGCATATGTGTGTGCTTATTTGAGTGTGTGTGTGTGTGTGTGTGTTTGTGTGTATGTGTGTGTTTGCATGTTTTTCTGGTTATGTGTGTGGGTGTGTTTGCATTTTTTACCCAATTCTAGAAAGCAATATTTGGCATTGCAGTACTTATCTGACCGCAGCTGTGGTAGTCTGCCTTAAATTTTGTCAAATGAAACATGCATTTTAACAGCATAATATTAAATGAGCTCTGTTATGAAATTCCAATGCTGTAATTCTCAGACTGGATCTATGACATTCTGTATTGCACTTTATAGCAAGTGGCAGGTAATGTAAAACTAATTCCAAAAAGCACCACTTGGCATTGTAGTAGTTTTTTGCCTGGTTTGGAGCTACTGTGTAATATACATCTTTTATGAGATGGAGCAGATACTGGCAACTGAGGTGACATGAGGAGATTGGGGTACAGTTGTTACATGAGGGGGTTGTGGTACAGTTGTTACATGAGGGGATTGTGGTACAGTTGTTACATGAGGGGGTTGTGGTACAGTTGTTACATGAGGGGGTTGTGGTACAGTTGTTACATGAGGGGATTGTGGTACAGTTGTTACATGAGGGGGTTGTGGTACAGTTGTTACATGAGGGGGTTGTGGTACAGTTGTTACATGAGGGGATTGTGGTACAGTTGTTACATGAGGGGGTTGTGGTACAGTTGTTACATGAGGGGGTTGTGGTACAGTTGTGACATGAGGGGTTACTGGTGCAGTTATGACATGAGGGGGTAGGGGTGAAGGTGTGACATTTTGGTTTGCAATCTGTAGTAATTGTTAAGAAACATTAAGCAAAAATTTCAATTCAGTTTCGATGCAGTCCATAGGTTCATTCATTCTATCTGTAGACAAGATTGACAAATCCAGCTCCAGACAAGTGACAAGTGGAGTACCTCAGGGTTCAGTCCTGGGACCACTCTTGTTTGCCATCTACTTCTCTGAAGTACAGGCCAACATTAAGGGACTCTGGCTAACAAAGTTTGCAGATGACTGCAAACTGGGAGCCATTATTGAATCCCCAAATGATGTGGATATTCTTCAAAAGGGCCTTACAGAAACAGATGCCTGGTGCCAGAGCCATGGGCTCAAGCTTAATGCCAAGAAATGTATAGTTATCCCCTTTGGAAAAAAATATGTACCCATGAATTACCACATAGGTGGTGGTACACTAAACATCGAAAGTATGATGAGAGACTTAGGGACACAGGTGGACAGTGGTCTCACTTTCGATAACCACATCGCCACAACAGTCAAGAAATCCTTCTATGTGACACATCTCATCACTAAGGGCTTTTCATCCAGAAAAAAGGAGGTCATTGTCCAACTGTACTCATCCCTCATTAGACCCATTATAGAGTATAATGCCCCGTTTGGTATGTACCTCACAAGACATCTGCAACAGCTGGAAAGGCCGCAGAAATACCTCACTAAAACAATCACAGGCCTTAAGCAGATGCCATATGCTGACCGTCTAAAAAAACTTCAGCTATACTCTGTGGCATATCGTCTACTCAGAGGCGATCTCTACTTAACATACAAGGCCATGTCAAACCCTGAGCTGTTGGACATGCTCCACTTAAAGAAATCCCAATCCCTCAGAACCACGCACTCCAGGGATCTAATCCTTGTCATCACAATGAACAAAACATGCTGGAGGTATAGGTTCCTGACCCAGAAACACCCCGTACTCTGGAATAGACTGCCCATACATGTCAAGCAGAGCACCTCCTTGGCCCTCTTCAAAAGGAACCTTGATGAGTGGATGGGAGATAGGAAATTCACACGGGGATCATGTCAGTTGCCCTGCTACACAGGGGTCCAGAGAAGTAAATATTGTGGAAAGAAATATCCAGGAAATTGTTATGGCTAGGCTTGTATAGGCCCTAGGGCCGATAGCCTAGTACCAGCCTATGAACCTATGAACCTATGGGTAACCCCCTCTGGCTTATTTGTTCCTCATTTAGCGAGCCTTATCAGCAGATTTGATTAACCAGGAATACAGAGTTAGGAGGTAAAGAGCAGGCCAGTCTGCTGATCTTGCGGCCCTCTCTAACCCAATTTCTGTGGGTCACTCGCATGCTCCACATCTGCTGCCTCTCAGAGATAGGTGTGCAGAGCTACCACACATACCTGTCTAGTACAAGTTCACATCATCACTGACATGGGCTTCATAGGCTCCTTCTCTGGGTGATCTCTCCACTCCCCTGACAGGTAAGAGACACCAGTACAGTGAGATGAACCACATCAGCCACTCAGCCTCTCTAGCACCTGTGGTACAAATCAAAAGTGGTCCAGCTGGGTTATAGTCAGGATGTCCTCTCTCTATGCCACAGGGCTGCTCTATACTTTTGACAGCCATTTAGTCAGCACTGACAAATTGTTTATTGTCTTATTTAGGAATTAAAGGGAAGAGCTATTTCTTTATGAAAAACAGCCTTAAAAGGTTTGTTATAAAATTTCATCTACAATGCAACATGCCTGCATTATTGTGAGAGTGAGGGACAATTAATCTTTATTCAGTAGTTTTTTTCCCTGGTTTATCATTTAGAGCAGTGTTGTCAGAAAACCAACCATACCTGAGTGTTTCTGGAGTCTTTGGTTTCACAGGAGCCTCTTCTGCCTAGAAAACAGAAAACACAAACTGCTGGTGACAAATAATAGTTCATTTTGAGACTAAACACATTTATAGATGATTAAAAACCTGAAGCAGTTAAAAAACTCTGATTAATCAAACACTTGCAGATGGCTGGCAGGGCAGCCTATTGAAGGCAAAAGTCAAATCAGATTCATAAGTCAAAGAAGAGACTTTCATTAAGCATCAGTCAAAAGCAACATGCATAAGAGATTATATGGCATTCTGTCTATTAAGTTCCAGTACTGACTGTTTTAAAGTAGTCAGTTTTCTCTGAGCTCACAAGTAAAGGAAAAGGGAACATTTATAAGCAGATAGCAGTGCAGCAGGTAAGTGAAGTAACAGGTGTATCTAAGGAAGGAGGAACAAGTTGTATGAAATGCATTGTGTCTATGTTTAATAAAACAGTGTTGCAAAATATGTACTCAGCTGCAGTGCAAAGTAACAAAATTACTGCACAATTTCTTCTGGTGGAACTAAGCAGCTGAAAATCCAGATAATGGAAAACAGGAGTACTAGAATGCTTTTAAAAAACTTTCAGCTCACTGCAAGTAAAGAAGTAGCTTTTGCAAATGGCAGTCATTTTTCTTTTAGTTTTATCTACCATAAGTAGTTCCTCTGTGGTATTAACAGCTAAATATCGCCACACCATTAAATTCTTACAGCGTATTGGCAGGTCGAATTGGAAACTGAATTTGTACATGCTGAATTTAAAAGCTTATTAAATGACACTGGTTATTATAATTAACTTTTAATTTCCCTTAACTAAGAACCCAGGTTGATGTGTAAAAGCAGGACGCAAGCACGTAGACTGTACAATATGGTGTGTCATGTTTTTACCTGTGGCTGAACTCCTGCGAAGCCGGAGAATGTATCTTTGTCCACAACAGATGCCACAACCTAGGAAACATAGTATAATTAGTGAAAGAATGTGGTAAAGCAGAGAAATGTAAAATCCAAACAGTAAAAAACAAACTCTGCAACATTAAGTTTCAATTAAAAAATGTAGTAAAGCTTTCAGATACAATCCTTCATCAGTGCACAATAGACAATTAAAAACACAATCTGTGAGAACTACTTGAAGAACAGGAGAGCGCTTGTGTAACAATAAAAAACATGTTGCTGCATGCTGCTTCTTCCCAATTACAGTGCCCCCACTGATATTTGTAACCGTGTAAAATAAAATGGAATGTCTAGTAGCAAGAAGTAACAACCAAATACAGGCAAAAGGAATATGTCAGTTTATTTTCCATGACTGTAAAACTACAATACATAAAATGTTTCTTAGTCCATCTCCTACTTCAAGCACTGCCATTGCAGAACTCCATCACATCCTGGTGCAACACTGTCAGTGCTTTGCAAACCAGCATTTAGCACTGACAAATACTTGTTAAACTGCATTCAGACAGTCTTTCAAATGCAAATTCCATAGCATAAGTTGAGACAGAAATTTGGAAACACAATTTCAATAACGTGGTAAGCTTGTCATTATTAAAATAGACATTAGAATCCTTTGGAATATTCTGCCCAGGAGTAGAATGAAAGACCATCTCTTGGTTCTAAAATGCACATCCTAATTGATAGACACAAGACAGGGCACAGCCTAGTGAATTATCTTGAAGAAACTAAAGAAGTAACACATATCTCTTCTGTTTTCTTCTTGTTAGCAAGGTTTGTTGTGGACTGCCAATAAATAATGTGAATACAGATTCAAAGATAGCATTTACAATGTACAGAATAAAGGGTATTTCAGCAGAAGTACCAGTCATGTGACTCACAGACAGAACCACATGGCTGTTGGTACCCAGAGTACACTGCAGAATATGTACCACATACTAAGCAGTAAGGCATATCAGTAGTGTCTGAGGTGCTGAAATCAGGACACATGAGATGAAGAAGGAAAGAATATATGTAGAATGCAGTGTACATGGCATTGCTGCATGTATACCATGATTAATATGGCACTCTACACCAGTAAGCAGAAGGTGACAGACAGACAGGTGCACAGCATGTTGTGTGCTCAGTAGCAGAACAGAACAGGTAGTGCCAAATATTAATTGTACCTAAATGAAGTAAACAAGTCACATGTCAGGGTATCATGTGCTCCTTGCACACCAATAATTCTGGCAATGCTCACAGAGGGAGATGCTGTAAAGAAAGGCTACACAGTGTCATATCCTGTGCACCCAACACTGCATAGATGCCTGTCATGTGAAGTTAATATTATCTACTCTGCATACATTCTGCAGTAGGTAATGTATTATTGTGTGATACAGTTTTAGCCGTATCATAAACAAACTGAGGTTGCAGAAAGACACATTCACATCTATCTATACATGAATGAATGTGTGAGACTGTAGTATTTATTACTTCTGTCAATTTCTGCTGTAAGAGGAAGTTACAGAGTGAACATTGGAAGCCTATGCACTTATTTGCTTTACATCACAGCTTAATCATGGGGTAATACGCATCTGTCCGAAATGACTGCTGTTCAGGTGTGAGAACCTCATTTAATAAAAATGCTATAAAGCAATAGTTCCTTTGCCCATTCCAAAAAACCTTCTGCTGATTTCCATTGCATTTGGGCTTGGTACTTCATGTCTGATGTTAGTGTCCTTGCAGATTTCATATAATCGTCCCATGAGTATTATAGCCCGGGGTTGGAAGTTTGCGCAATACTGAAGTGGCTGTACACCTTTGATAGTGGGAGCTGGCTTTGGTGTATCTTAGCTGGGTGGGCTTCATTTGCTCTGTGTGTAGATATACGTGGACAAGCTTTTCATTATTTATATTTGTCTTCTGTCTGTCAATAAAATTTGTTTCCATAACTTAACTGCTAACTTTTGGAAAGTCGGGGCATCAATACTACAACAATGAAAAATTTTTGAAATTAAAATCTTGCAGCTCAACCGCACTGGCTGAATCTACAGAATATGTGTTTTGAGCTAGAATGCTGTACAACCACAAGAAACAGTATTTAAGAATAACAAATAAAGCACTAAAAACACACATTTTATGCAGGGGGCTATGCTCCCATGTTGGGGATTTGCCCCTCACCCTTCCCTTTACTCATGTATCCTAACTTCATGGTTGCAAAACCTCTGAGAAAAATGCAGCTTCATGAACTGTGCTGTTTCAGATAGCAAGTTTTTTTTCAACACTTAAAAGTGAGTTTTAAAATCTAAATTTCATTTAGAATTTGAAACTGGTGCACAATGCTGCAGCTTTTCAGTAAAATGCAGCTCTTATAGTGATAAACTAAAGCTGCATTTTGCAAATGAATTCAAGCAAAATAATGCATATAAATGTACAAAGAGGAACATCAAATAGAGTACTTCACAAATGTTGTGCACTGATGCCCACTTGTTGCATGTAAAATATTTGATGATCAGATAGATGAAACCTCTACATGCTCCAGTATCACTTTACATACATTTGTATATGCACATGTGTGTGTTTGTGTTGGGATGTCTTTGCGTGTTGGGGTGGTTTAATGCATGGACAGCTGCCTCTGTTGTAGTGGCTCTTTCTCTGTGTGCTGTTTTGGCAGTGATGTAGGTTATGCCTGGTCTGCAGACGTTTGCTTTTCTGATGTAATGCACTATGCAGTCTCACTCTGGCATGCTGTCATATGGACTGTGAACATCATTCCAGAAATTAAGATGGTCATTTGCATATGCAATGCATACTGTATACCAAGATGTCGCACTGCTATATATCGTTGGTGCTGCACTTTTCCACTGTTGTGCATGAACTGTCTGAAGAACAACAATCATCATGCTTCTCAATAAGCCAGCTAAACTTAACGGCCTTAATACGATACAACGGTTTCCAAACTATTTACAGAATAAGTCTTTCCAAGTATATTGCATTAACTCACTATCCACTTATTGGTGTACTAAATACAGCAGTCCCATCATCCATTGTGCCAACATCACTCCTGTTCTCTTTACTAACGGCCTCTCTGTTTAGATTTCTAATCTC
The DNA here is from genome assembly GCF_019279795.1 of Protopterus annectens. Lineage (NCBI taxonomy): Eukaryota > Metazoa > Chordata > Ceratodontiformes > Protopteridae > Protopterus > Protopterus annectens. Next base: position 371,748,204 of record NC_056744.1, on the reverse strand, counting down.
AAACTGATTATGTTTGCAGATGCCTTACTACTCACAATCAAGTAATAACCTGTCTGAGCTACAAACCAAGGTTTCACTAAGTTACTCAACTGGACCTTCTCCAACAGAATTATAATCAACCACAAGAAAACTAATGCAACTTTTTCCCATCACCAAAGAAACTAACCAATATTCCACTTACTCATATGATAGATAAAAACCTAACCTCATCCCTAATGCTACTGAACATAAATATCTGGGACTTAATCTTGACCCTTCACTATCATTTACTGCGCACACAATCTATATAATGAATAGTGTTTTAACTCGGCTTAAAATGTGCTACAAAACCACATACCTTCTTTGCTCAAAAGCAGACTTAACTATTGTGAAGAATGTACTAATTCCTCAAATTTGAGTATGGACTTCCTTTCCGAGTACTGCACTCAGTGTACAACAGCACTAAAATACAAGCTGCTATTAAAATGCTATGAATGTATCCTCCTGGCCGATCCTCTGTTCCATCAATATACTGTACAAATACCAAATGGCTAACACTGACAGATAGGACTGCCTTTCTGTTATTCACTCTAATTTATAAAGTCCTAAATGATGGCTAATGTCCACCCCTAAAATGAAAGCTGACTATTCTTGACAGTATGATTTCAGAAGCTCACACAATGACGCAGTCACCCTAGCTCAGCTATAATTTAAAACTACTCCAGGAGAACAAGCTTTCTTTAGAGTGGGACCTGCTACTTGTAATCATTTACTAACTGATTCCCAAAATCAGGAAACCATAAAAGACTTCAAGAAAATATTCAAAAGGCATCTATCTGAATCCTTTTGCAATTGCTTTACAAATAATGTTTAACAACCAACAAATAACAGACCTGTAATACAGAGTGTATTCTTGTCTCTAACAAAATGTCACAATAATAGCGATTACTGTTCTTAAGTGTCAAACTAAACTATCAGTTACTGTTCTATTGTAAATAATAATTGAGCTTATTATGTACTTGTAAATAATTGTCATTTGCATATTGCTGCAGGAAACAGTTAACCACCACCATTACACGCTTTCACAGCTGGTCAATATTATAAATACTGAGCATATAATAATTTTTTTTTATTTTAACATTTGTTAACCGGGAAAGTCCAACTTGGAACATAGCTAATTTTCAGCGGAGGCCCAGGGAGAAAGGCGCCAGACGCATGCTTTTAAACATGGGAGGAAACTGGAGCACCTGGAGGAATTCCACATGAATGCAGGGAGGACATACAGACTCCACACAGAAGGCACTCCTGCCGAGAATCAAACCGGTGAACTTCTTGCTGTGAGGTGACAACGCTACCACTGCACCACTGCGCTGTTTAAATAATAACAAATTGTTCTGTTTCTTATTGGATTATTGCTCTGTTGAGCCCAGGTTGTAACTGAAAAGGGTCATCTGACAAGATCACCCAGAACATTAACAGTGAATAAATATATTAAATAAATAAATAAAAGTCATGACAGTAGTTTTCTCTCTTTTATTTTCTGGTCACTAACCCTATGTAGTATATGAGCTCTGCCCTGAAGAAGCCCAAAATCTTAATGTGTTGTACAGAAAACTAACATTTAAGTAGCAAAAATGACTTTAAAGATGCAGAAAAAGACTACAGCTCTATTAACAAATAACATTTATATAGTCTTTGCACATTCTATTATCATGAAACAGAAAGTCATGCTGTAACATAAGCTACACTAATCAGCTAAGAGAACTCTTAATGGGCTGGGTGTTTAGACAACCCTTATAAACGGCTTTAAATACACATAGTTTTGCCATGGGCCAGAGAGCGTTTATAACCCTGTAACATCTTCAAGGACAACTGAATAAGAACAGGTAATAGATGGGCATTTTCACAGCCCTGAAAAACTCTGAAATCAGATAATTCCAACCATGAGAAATTCACTACAAAAAATGACACAGTTTTTGAGCTGAATTCTCCTACAGAAGTTGATTAAGTCTATAACCATTAGTTAACAGTAGGAAATGATGCTAACA
>NC_056744.1:371676177-371743677 GCF_019279795.1 Protopterus annectens | reverse complement strand
ACCTCTCTTCCAAACTCACCGTTGCTCTGAACTATTGACCCCAAGTATTTAAACATATCCACCTTCGCCACCTCTACTCCTTGCATCCTCACCATTTCTCTATCCTCCCTCTCATTCACACACATATATTCTGTCTTAGTCCTACTGACCTTCATTCCTCTTCTCTCTAGAGCATATTTCCATCTCTCTAGGGTCTCCTCCACCTGTTCCCTACTCTCACTACAGATCACAATGTCATCTGCAAACATCATAGTCCACAGGTACTCCTGTCTGATCTCGTCTGTCAACCTGCCCATCACCATTCCAAATAAGAAAGGGCTCAGAGCTGATCCTTGATGTAACCCCACCTCCACCTTAAACGCATCCGTAACTCCCACCACAGACCTCACCGCTGTCACACTACCCTCGTACATATCCTGTACCACTCTTACATACTTCTCTGACACTCCTGACTTCCTCATACAATACCACAACTCCTCTCTAGGCACCCTGTCATATGCTTTCTCTAAGTCTACAAAAACACAATGCAACTCCTTCTAACATTCTCTGTACTTCTCCGTCAACACTCTCAGAGCAAACATTGCATCTGTAGTGCTCTTTCCCAGCATGAAACCATACTGCTGATCACTAATCATCATGTCCCTTCTTAACCTAGCTTCCACTGCTCTTTCCCATAACTTCATGTTGCGACTGATCAATTTAATCCCTCTGTAGTTACTACAGTTCTGCACATCACCCTTATTCTTAAAAATCAGTACCAAAACACTTTTTCTCCATTCCTCAGGCATCCTCTCACTTTCTAAGATTTCATTAAACAATCTGGTTAAAAACTCCACTGCCATTTCACCTAAACACCTCCATGCTTCCACAGGTATGTCATCTGGGCCAACAGCCTTTCCATTCTTCATTCTCTTCATAGCTATCCTTACTTCCTCCTTGCTAATCCATTGTACTTCATGATTCACTATCCCTACATCATCCAACTTTCTCTCCCTCTCATTCTCTTCATTCATCAACCCCTCAAAGTACTCTTTCCATCTCCTCAACACAGTCTCCTCGCTTGTGAGTATGTTTCCCTCATTATCCTTTATCACCTTTACCTGCTGCACATCTTTCATAGCTCGGTCCCTCTGTCTAGCCAATCGGTACAGATCCTTGTCTCCCTCCTTAGTGTCCAACCTTTCATACAACTCTTCATATGCCTTATCCTTAACCTTCACCACCTCTCTCTTTGCCATGCACCTCATCTCCTTATACCGATCAAAATAACGAACGAAAAAATATCAACAATTCGAAATTGAATTGCTGACATTTTCCGAACTTACCTCAACATCCAGTGCCATGCAACACACATTATCCAAGCCCCCCTACACCCCCAATGTGGGGAGCTGTGCCCCCACACCCCCTGCTACTTATATATACAAACTCCATGATTGCACTACAGTGAGCTAAAGGGTACATTTCCCAGTCCTCTCTATAGTGAGATCTACATTCAAAATGCTGAATCCACAACAGCGAATGCTAGTGTGCATTCACTTTTGTGACTTCAACATTTTGTTTTAGCTCATTTCAAATGTCGAAAACTTGCTTTCAGGATTACACGTTCGCACATAGAAGGTCTGACATTTTATATATATCAACATACCTCTCAACCTCTTAGTGCAAGAAATCTGGACAAAGCCATAAATAAAAGTGGGACAAAGATCCAAAAATAGGGACAATTTTTTAATATTGCTCTTACAAACTTAGAAAGTTGATAGAGTAATAGGTTTTGCATTAGCATGAATTTTCTGAAGAGCATGAAGGCTGAAACTCAAATGTCTGTCATTATTTTCTAACTTCAGTCTTTAATAATTTGTCACTAATTTGCCAGAAAACTGTAATTTTATGAAAAGAAAAACAGACCAAAAATATGAGGCAAAAATCTGAGCATTCTGCGAAAATCTGCACAGTTGAGAGGTATGGTTAGGGAATGTGATTGGATTGCCCATCCGATCCATCATCCTGATCGATCTTAGTGCATTCTCTGTTGTGCTGACTGCATGGTCTAGATTATATCAACTGCTTTCTACAGGTGTAGCAAGCATTTTGCTACATTTTAAAAGAAGAAAAATGTTTTTTTCCCTTTTTCTACCAAAGCCTGAGCACTGCAGCACTCCATGCTGACTGAGTATAAACTGTAGCAACTGCTTGTTACAGCTGTAGGAAGCAGTATTTGCAAAAGTTTAAAAGAAAAAAAAGACTTGTTTTTTTGTCCCCCCCCCCAGTAAAACCTTAGGATGGAGAGTTGGGGACAGGGAGCAGAAGTGGGTCCTGATTGGCTCCTAAATTATTTCAAGTGTCCAGATACTGGATCACAGACTTATTATTTTATTTTTTTAATTGCCCATCAACTGAGGAGGTATGGGGGGGTGAGGGTGTAGGTGTGATGCAGAAACAGGATCTGGTTGGCACAGGGGGTGAGATACTACTTTTTGGGACTGGCACAGGATGCTAGTTAAATCAACTATTCCTCTGTTTTGTCGCCCTCACACCCCACACAAGGGGGCTCTGCTCCCCACACCCCCAGAAATTAAATATATTAACTCCACTGTTGTACAACCATGGAAAAAAGTATAACTCTTGAAATTATATTACAGTCTGTTGTAGTTCATTGAGAAAATGGCAACCGTAAGGTTTTGGTGTGTAATTATAGCAAACATAGCAACACCTTTTTCTCTATCCCCCCTAAGAAGCTGTATTCAAATGCCTCCTTCAGTCCTTCTCTCTAATTTTATTTAAAATTCACTATATCATATAGGTTCATAGGTAAGTACTAGGCTATCTGCCCGAGGGCATCTATAAGCCTAGCCAGAATGTGTTGGCTTTTGCCGCCCCCTTAGATTAGTTCCCTGTACCTCGGTCCAGCAGAGCCATTAGTTCCCTGTGCCTCTGTCCAGCAGAGCCACTGCAGTGATCCCTGGGGTACATTTTCTGTTTCCCATCCACTCGTCAAGGTTTCTCTTGAAGAGTGTTAGTGAGGGGCTCTGCCTAATGTAGATTGGAATCCTGTTCCAAAGCATGGGGAGTCTCTGGGACAGGAATCTATCCCTCCAGCATGTCCTATTTATCGTTGTGGTGCGGTTTAGATCCCTAGAGTGTGTGGCTCTCGGGGATTTGTTTTTTTTTTTAGGTGGAGCATGTCCATCAATTCTGGGTTGAACATGGTCTTGTATGTCAGGCAGAGATCACCTATGAGTAAGCGGTATGCAACCGAGTACAGCTGGAGTTTCTTCAGTCGAGCTGCATAAGGCATATATTTGAGGCCAGTAATCCTCTTGGTGAGGTACTTCTGTGGTCTTTCCAGCTGTTGCAGGTGTCTTGTAAGGTACATCCCAAATGGGGCATTGTACTCTATGATGGGTCTGATGAGTGATGAGTGATGAGTAGAGGGGCATAATGACCTCTTTTGTTCTAGATGCGAACCCTTTTGTGATTAGGTGGACCACATAGAAGGATTTTCTAACCACCTTGGCAATATGATTATCAAAGGAGAGATTACTATCTCCTTGGGTCCCCAGATCTCTTATTACATTTTCTGTATTTAGGGGACTACCACTTATGTGGTAGTTCGTGGGTACTTTGTTTTTTCCAAAGGGGATAACTATGCACTTTTTGGCATTTAGCTTGAGGCCATGATTTTGACAACAGGTATCCGTCTCAGTGAGACCCTTCTGGAGGATGTCTGTATCAGCTGGAGAGTCAATTATGGCCCCCAGTTTGCAGTTGTCTGCGAACTTGGTCAGCCATAGTCCTCCTGTGCATGCCTGTACCTCTGAGAAGTTTATACCAAACAGGAGGGGGTCCCAAGACTGAGCCCTGGGGGATGCCACTTGTAACTGGTTTAGAGTCAGACCTAGAGCCTGCAGCTCTCACTGTGTGGGTTCTCTCCTTGAGCCAATTGGCAACCCATCTCGTGACGTAGGGATTTATGTTCAGGCTGATGAGCTTGTCTATAATACCAGAATGGTGAATGGTGTTGAAAGCCTTTGCGAGGTCTAGGTAGGCTGTGTTGACCTCCTTTCCCTCGTCTAAAGCCTTGGTAACTGTCTCAAAGAAGGCCACCATGTTTAGGAGGCATGATCTGCCCTTAACAAAGCCAAACTGGGTAGGGTCCAATGTTTGAAGGTTCTCAATGTCTCTGTTAATGAATTCCATGATGATGCACTCCATAGCCTTGCAGACCAGGCTAGTCAGGCTTATAGGGCGATAGTTCCCGGGGTCCGTTGTGGCTCCACCTGTGTGGAGCAGGATAACTGTTGCTGTGCGCCACTCTATGGGTACGTAGCCTGTAGAGAGGCTGAGTTTGAACAGTGTGTTTAGGTGAGGGCTTAGTTAATTTTGGAGCTTGTGTAAGACACAGCCTAGGACACCATCTGGTCTCATTGAAGCTGCATTTTTGGCTTCGGATAGGGCTGTTTTAAACTGTGTGTCAGTGATTGCCGGGGCACTACATTCTTCTGGTATGGTTATGGGCCCTTTAGGGGGTGAGGGGGGGGGGTGAAGTTTGCACTAAACCTGTCTGCCAGAATGTTGGCAATATCAGTCGGTTCAATGTATTTTGTGCCATTCTGCACTAACTCAGAGCAGATCTGAGAGTTTCCACTTATGTTCTTGACATAGGTAAAGAACGCATTGTGGTTATCTTTGGAGTCCTTGGCAATTTTTCTTTCGAAGCTTGCCTTGGATGATTTTATGAGGGATCGTAGTTTCTTCCTGATACTAATCAGGGATGTCTTTCCTTCTTGGGATTTTACTCTTTCCTGCACTAGTTTCCTCCTTCTATTGTATAGCTTGTTTATGGCAGGGTTCCACCAGACTGGTTTCCTTTTCTTGGAGGAGCGAGTCTTGGTTTTGCTTGGGATAGCATGATCCATGCATTCTTGCAGGTGCTCATAGAGTGCCTTTGTAAGGGATTCAGCAGCTTGGACAGTGTTGTCCTTTAGCATGGGGGCTGTGAACCTTTCCACCTCGGTTTTAAGTAATGTGAAGTTTGCTTTTGAAAATTTCTTCACGGTGGTTTCCTTTATTGGGGGTGGGGGTGGAATGTGGATATCCAGAGTGATTAGTCTGTGGTCTGATCTAACCAGTGAGGGTTTGACCTCCGGTGTAGAACACTGGTTGCCCATGTTGGTGATGACCAGGTCCAATATGTTGTCATCTCTGGTGGGGGTGTTGACCAGTTGATCCAGGGCATTCGAGTTTATAAATTCTAGGAAGCGTTGGGCAAGGGAGTTAGTACTTGAGTAGTTCTCCCAGTTAATGTTTGGGTAATTGAAATCACTCAATATTAGGGTATTTGGTAGGACCTTCATATTTTCCAGTGCCTCCAGACATATATGAATCAAAGCACAGTGTATTAATACTATGAAATACATAAACAATAATACATGAATATTTTAAACTGTTAAACACTGACCTAACAGCATGTGTCTACAAAACCTGTCTATTGCTATTATTTCTTAAATTCTGACCATAAATTTAAAAAGTTGATACCTGTAAAAGACAGTAATGGACAGTGATGGCAATATGTTGGGGAAAACAGAGCTGCAGAAAATGAAGATGTTTTCTTGTTTTGTGCTCTGGATGCCAGCTAAAGCTTTGGTTAATATAGGTCATATGACTATCAGTGGCAACTATGCTGAGTCACAATTCTTTCAGCACAGTGATCACAACATCTTGTTAAAAATAGCGTAAGACAGGGTGCTGAAACCCCACACCTCCCGTGCTGGCAGCTGTATCCCTGTTTGCTGTACTTTATTTGGCTGGAGTGCTCTGAGCTGTGCCCTTGACTGCAATCAGATTTGACAAATTTTAACTGATATGAAACTTAGTCCCTTCAAAACCAGAGAATCGTATGTATGTATGTACATTTTCATTTATTTATTCATACACTGTTGATGGATTAGTCCCTCCAGGTCAGTGGTCACTTTTCAGGGGAGACCTGAGGTGGTATTTATACTGACTAGGGGAAATTTGGCCAGAACACTTTCCCTACTGCTAAGTGTTGTGGTATCTTTTACATCTGCCTGAGCTAAGAGTAAATCAGGGTTTAACATCTCATCTAAAGGATAGAGCCATCTGCAACAAAAACGTGTCGCTAATTTTCAGTGCAATTTGTTAATTTGAAGACAAACTAAATCAGTGTTTGAGGGTCTGTTGTAGAATATTGTTTGTTTTTCACAATGCAAAAGAAGATCATTTGCTACTAATCTGGACATTCTAACTGCAGCAGGTCTTATAAGCTGTAATCATATTGACTGTTGCGTTTTTCAACTTTGCTTTATATTGCATTGCTTTGAGTACCATTGCATGTTGCAGTGTTCAGTGCAGCACCACCATAGTTGTTACTGAATAGATGCTGGAGAGTGCTTTTCATTTTATTTCTGTCAGTGATCAGACCGTTTCGCTTATTATGTATATATTATTAAGTGTGTTCATGCAGTGCTCACCATTGCTGCATTGCTACAAGTTGCATCAGCAAATTTGGCTTCTCAGTTTCACTGTATTACTGTGTATTAAATGTTTTTTACGCTGTGATACTATCTGATACTATACTACTGCAAGTCGAATATGTTGGATATGAGTATTTAATACATTCAATTTTGGTAGTATAATATTTCTGCCCTTTGTTAAGTTGCTAGCTGTGCTGTTCCCTCTAACTCTTTCTTAACTAATGCTACTTCTGTCTGATCTACTACTATTCATACTTGTCACTTCTGCTTCCTGCCTTATCTGCCTCCACTTTGACTTGTCACTTCCTGTTAAATAAGCATCACTGTTACTTATTCAAACTGCTGCTAGGTGTGACTAATCACACTTCCTCCCGCTATCATTACTCTACTATTGGCAACTTATACAATGCATCTCTAGGGGCTGGAGAGCACAAATGTTTAAATTTACTATTTTGTCAGGTACAACCTATAAAATTAGGACCACTTGTGGTGCTAAAAGATATATACCTATATAGCTGTACCAGAAAAATGCTTCCTTAGTGCACTGTAAAAAATGTATACATGTGAGGGCGGAGTCTGGATAGTTAAATGCAAAAAAGCACTCTCTCAGAGCGCTGCAGTAATTCTGACAATACTCAAGGAAAAATAATTATAAAAGAAATACTTCATCGCAGACTTCTACATAACGGCTTAATCTACCCTATTACTATTCATTTTTTGAAGTTTCTTCAAAATGTTCCTGTCAAAATACTTCAGAGACTCGCCAGCTTATAGCAGAGATGAACAGCTCAAAGCATTCTCTTACAGAGTCTTGACTAAAGAAGGACATGGAGCAGATGACCTCCACACTTCAGGATCTAACTTTGAAAATAGATGGACTTCAGGACACCTTAGAGATTTTGAGAGAAAACAGCTTAAAACAAACAGACACTCTCAAGAAAATAATACAACAATATCAAACTACAATTACTGACATGGAAACTGCTTTAAATGATGTGAAAGAAAGACTAAAAGGAAGAAGAGATACAAACGGATTATCTGCTGAAACAAAGCACATGGCTACTAAACAAGGTAGATGACCCTGAAAACAGAGAAAGAAGATGTTAATAACAGAATATTTGGCTTACCTGAAAAATCAGAGGGAGAAGACATGATAGCGTTTTTTAACTACTTGAATACCTGGATTGCTACATCTACAGGAAAGACTTTGCTATGGTACAGAAAGAGCACATAGAACCATAGGTAGGCCTACCCACTGCTACATCTCTTCTTAGCTCTATAATAGTACAATTTCTACTATTTATAGACAAGGAACTATTTCTTAAAACAGCATGGGAAACAATCCCTTGATATTTGGTCAGCACAGCATAACAAGTAATGCAGAAGTGCAGAGACACTGATTATTTAAAAAAAAAAAAAAAAACATTGAGTTAAGGAAAAAATTATGGCTGTTAGTGAAATTGCTCAAGCAAAATGGAATCTTAAATCTCAGATAATTTTCCCAGCAAGAATAAGAATGTACTTATTTAACAGAACCAGAATATTCAACTCCAGAGAAGAAGTGACTTCCTTTGTAAGGAATAACAATCTGATACTGATACCCACTACAGAAGAAATAGACTGGTCCTCTTCCACCTCGTCAGAAACAAAAACTCATGGAATGATATAACAAAAAAGAAACAAGAAACTGAGCTAACCACAAATTCTACCTCAAAATCATCAAAGAGTTCACAGATAAAGTGGAATGGATATAGTGACTTTGTCTGCTGATGTACATTATTATAATAATAACAAAAAAAGAAAAAAAAAGCCAAGGTTCTCAACTATATAAACTATTACATTCCAAAAAAGTATTAAACACAGAAATGAATATACAGGTAAATACTCTTAAAACTAACATAAACTTATTTTCATCTGCTACCATAATGTATGTTTTAATAATTTCACTATATAACCATAACTGGCATATTACAATATCAAGCAGATAAGTTTTTAACTGCCTTAGTGTTAAGGTGTATCACTCTTATACATAAAAGGTAAAAACATGTTAAAATGTAACACTCTTATACATAATATGTAAAAACTTTCTCCAAACATGGTTGAACATGGTGCTTTGTCTATTTATGTGCTTGATTACCAATTTGTTTGTTTGGGACTTTGATTATAGATGCTGGATCTGGAATAGTTTGGAGGGGTTGTGTGTTTGAAATTGGAGAAGGGGTGAATGTGGGAGGGGAAAACTGATACTTGGAATCATTTGTTCAGGGTGAGCACATGATCATTGTTTTCTTGATCATACTGTTCACATTGGCAGAGCTTTTCCTGTGGTCTGCCTTCCTGTGTTTGACTCAAGTCTTACCCTTAGATTGTTCACCGTGCTTGACTGCTCCTCAGATAAGTGAGAGAAAGTGGCCCCAGGAGAAAGAAAACTCTCCACAAGAAACTGGCCCCTGGAGACAGAAAACTCTCCACTTTTAAATACATTTGGCCCGAGATATGTCTGTGGTGTGTTTGACAGCCTCTAGATTATCCTAGCTGTTAGTTTATAGAAGATGCACTTCCACAAGAGGAAAAAAGCATGAAATAAATACATAAATTATATATTTCTTCTTTATTTTTGCACTACTGTTCAACTACCATAATGCTTATGCTGTCCATTGCAGAGCTTTGTTAAATATAATATGGAACTCAGTTATTGTCATATAAAACGGAACTGCAGAGCCGTTGCTTTTTAATGTGTAAACTTACCTTATATGTGAGAAACCTATACTCACTGATTAAATAGAGGAGTATATGACCTGCTGTAACTGGGATAACTGGAGAGCTAAAGGCTGGTAATTGCCATAACTGATGTACTGCATCAAATTTGGTATGGGGAACTTACTTATAATTAATAGTGACACAGTTCTTTGATCTGGTGTGAACCTCTTGACATCTCATTTTTGCAATACTCTAAGATCTGTGCTAATATATGTTTGAATTTGCTAACAGTTAATAATAATGTAACTGTAATACTGTTTTCTATCTCTGGGCAACCAGTTACGGGGAATAGCATTGGAGGCAATGGTAGTTAAACTTTGTTCCGATGGTTGGGACAGTGACAAAATGAAAACTTCATATGAAAGGAATTGTTTCTTATTGACCTTGGGCAAGAGGGAAGGTTTCAAAATGGAACAGAATATTGAAATTCATTCCAGAAAGGCATAGGGCATAGGATGACAGATGACAGCTACAATTTTTACTACATGCTTTAATCAAACCAAAATATTATATTACTATGCTGTGGTTTACATTCTTAAATTTAAAATGAGACTAGGTAGAGACAATATAGAACTTAAAAAAATAAAAAAAATAAAAAAAGAATAAGGCAGGAACTTGGGGCTAGAGACTGTGTGAGGGGTGATATGAAGAAATAGTAGGCATTTAGAAGGAGGAAAGGATGCAGTTGCTTTGATCTACATGACTTAATAACTTATACATGCATATTTTAGTTAGTACCACAGATTTACTTAGAAATAAGAGATCCATCATGCATATATATATATATATATATATATATATATATGTGTGTGTGTGTGTGTGTGTGTGTGTGTGTATATATTTATATGTAATTGTGAACAAGTCTTCAATCTATCATTTACTGTCGAGTTCTGGCTATCTTAAATTTCAAACTAAATTTAAAACTATTAGACCAGATAAAGAGTGAAGGATAGCCTAGTTATTTATTTTAATCCAGGCTAGGAATTTTTATAATTCCATGCACACATATAATCAATTTACTTCAGTTTTTAAACACCATTTTAACATGCCTGAAACATGCTTTTTGCTATTCGAGAAATGTGTAAAGGTTTCATATTGCAATGTTTATTCATATATAATAATAAAAAGGAATACTCAGCTTTACTTGCTTGCCTGTCCAATTTCTGACCTTAATGTTCTTATCTTAAAACTTGAAACAACATGTAAGAAACTCCCATTTACAACTACAATACCAGCTTATATAACCAGACTGAAATAATTTAAGCCCTGTCTGTTTTCTGAAGTTGATTTTCTTATAAAAGGAAACAATACAGAGGAAACAAACCTAATTATAGTTTGGAATTTGTTACAATCATGCATATATGGTAAATCACTATTTTATGGTACAAACAAAAGTTAAAGGAATGAGAAACAGAATTAGAAAGTACACAATTTAAATGACAAAAACTAAAGCAAAATACAAAAGCATTGATAAATCCACAATTGGCACAACTGAAAATTTAAACAAAAAAATACCTCGAACTTCTATCGCATAAAACTGCTCTTTCCCCAGAAAAAATAAAAGTAGCCTCATTTGCTCTGTCACCGAAACACATGCACAACCTAGCTAAAAGATTCAAAATTCAATCTATAATGAATAAGATCTTTGAGGTAAAGAACATAATAAAACAGTAAATCATATATAGAAATTAGAGATATCTTAGACACATTTAGACAATACTATATATTTCTAAACAATGAGCCAGTGTATATAGATCTAAATCTAGATAAATCTAGATTACTTGCTTCTGGAAATATTACTCCTGAAATAAAAAAAAAAAAATTACTTAAATCACTTGCAAATAAATCTCTAATAAATCAATTAACTCAAGGCTAAATAAGCTCCTAGTATGGATGTTATAACACTGGAAATCTGCAAAGTATTTCACCAGCCATTACTAAATTCTTTCACATCCCTCTTAGAAATTCAAAATAAAGAAACAATTTCTCCCTCCTGGAAATATTTGTTAATTACCCAGTACTGAAAGAAAATAACAACTCAGAATTATGCTGATCTTATAGTCCTATGTCACCCTTAATTAAGGACTATAAAATCTTTATGTCAATCTTCAATCTTCTTCTCTTTTGGCTGTTCCCGTTAGGGGTCGCCACAGCGGATCATCTGTTTCCAATTCTTCCTGTCCTCTGCATCTTGCTCTGTCACACCAACCCCTTGCATGTCCTCTCTCACCACATCCATAAACCTAATCTTAGGCTTTCCTCTTTTCCTCTTACCTGGCAGCTCTATTCTTAGCATCCTTTTCCCAATATACCCAGCAAACCTCCTCAGCACATGTCCAAACCAATGCAATCTCGCCTCTCTGGCTTTGTCTCCAAACCGTCCAACTTGAGCTGACCCTCTAATATACTGATTCCTAATTCTGTCTATCCTCATCACACCCAGTGCAAATCTTAATATCTTTAACTATGCCATGTCCAGCTCTGACTCTTGCCTTTTTGTCAATGCCACCGTCTCCAACCCATATAACATAGCTGGTCTCACTATCCCCTTGTAGACCTTCCCATTCACTTTTACTGGTACCCGTCTGTCACAAATCACTCCTGACACTCTTCTCCACCCATTCCACCCTGCCTGCATGCTCTTCTTCACCTCTCTTCCACACTCATCATTACTCTGAACTGTTGATCCCAAGTACTTAAACTTATCCACCTTTGCCAACTCTACTCTCTGCATCCTCACCATTCCTCTATCCTCCCGCTCATTCACACACATATATTCTGTCTTAGTCCTGCTGACCTTCATTCCTTTCTTCTGTAGAGCATATCTCCACATCTCCAGGGTCTTCTCAACCTGGTCCCTACTTTCACTGCAGATCACAATGTCATCTGCAAACATCATAGTCCACTGGGCCTCCTGTCTGAGCTCGTCTGCCAACCTGTCCATCACCACTGCAAATAAGAAAGGCCTCAGAGCTGATCCTTGATGTAATCTCACCTCCACCTTAAATGCATCCATCACTCCCACTGCAGACCTCACCACTGTCCCACTACCCTCGTACATATCCTGTACCACTCTCACATACTTCTCTGCCACTCCTGACTTCCTCATACAATACCACAACTCCTCTCTAGGTACCCTGTCATATGCTTTCTCCAAGTCCACAAAGACACAATGCAACTACTTCTGACCTTCTCTATATTGCTCCATCAATGCTCTCAGAACAAACATTGCATCTGTAGTGCTCTTTCCTGGCATGAAACCATACTGCTGATCACTAATCATCACCTCCCTTCTTAACCTAGCTTCCACTACTCTTTCCCATAACTTCAAGCTGTGACTGATCAAAGAAGTGTTATCTGAAATAAGTAACACAGACCAAACTGACTTTATATTTAAGAGACAGACACATGATAATATTAAAAGAGTTTTAATTCTTATAGGCATTCTAAATAAAATAAAATAAGAAGCTCTACTTGTAAATTTAGATATTGAGAAGGCCTTTGATTCCCTAAACTGGAATTATTTATTTAAAACCTTTGAGTTATCTGATTTCCCTACACAATTTATTTCTCTGATTAAAAGCATATATGAAACTAATAAGGCTTATGTCAGCTTGGGACTTTTTACCTCTGAATCTATTTCACTCATCAGGGGTACAAAGTAGGGTTGTCCCTTAGTCCCTGTGATGTTTGGTTTGGCTATTGAGTTATTTTTGGACTCTATTCAAACAATACTACAATACTGGGTATAGAAGCACCCAATAATTACAACTGAGCATTAATCTCTTTTGCTGACAACATCTTTTTAACTCTTTCAAATTCATAAACAAAAATAAGAAAATCAGAACTCACTATTAGTAGATTCCAGACCTGCTCAGGATTAATATTCAATAACACAACATCACAATATTTACTTTGAAATAAAAAAGAATATCACAGTTAAATAAAACATTATTGGTGAACAGGTTTCATAACTATAAAGAGTACAATAGAAGAAACTAAAGTCATAAGGTATAAAAAATTCTGGAAACATTACAAATTTAACTACTAAATGGAGTGAAATGATAATATCCTGTAAAGACAGATTGCAATTGAAAAACATGTTTATTTTTTCCAAAAATATTATACATGATACAAGCTATAGCCATACCTCCAGATAAAGCTCAAATAAAGAAAATTAACAAACTATTGTTAAAATTTGTCTGGTGTATAAAAAAAGCAAAACAAAACAGAAAAGCCTTTTAATAACAGATCAAATCATAGGACTCAGGAGGAATTAATTTCCAGATTTAAACAATTATGTAAAATCAGCAATATTTAAAGCTATTCTAAACTGGATTGACCCTAAGTATGATTCAAATTGGAGGACATTACACTTTTCCTTTTTCAATATAAAAAAGAAGGTTGATACAATAAATTATACCAAATGAATAATTTCTTTTGGAATTATATAATTATATTCACTTAAAAATATCATCTCCCATGCAATCCAGTTGCATCAATTACATTGCAAAAACATTTAAAAACACAATTATAGGCAATATAGGTCTGAAAATTTGGTTTGAGTTGAGTCTTGTAAATGAATATAACCTAGATCTGCAAGACTGCATTTATTTACATAATGTTTTGGCTGTGGCAAGAAAAAACATCACATCAGTTTGAAGAATTTTTGTCATTGCTAAAAGAAGCACCATCAAAGAGATCAGAATAAAGAAAAGCAGAATATATCTTAGGATTATCCACAAGAATCTTTGGACGAAAGGTTTGTCACTTATTGATTTATATCAGAATATTGTTACATCCACAAAATGAAAATTGCATAATTAGTTCTATAAAAAAATTTTATTCCCTTATATGTAATAGTTTATTAATTAAGTTTCATATTATGGATAACTATTAAATAAATAAATATTTCAGGCACATTTGTGTATACTGTAAATAGTTTTTAAAGTCTACTGTTTAACTTTTCAATATGTATTAACTTCTAGGAATGCAAGTTTCATTTGTAATACTTTATAAAGATTTCAATAAAGTTCTTGAATTAAAAAAAAAAAAAATATATATATATATATATATATACACATACACACACACACACACACACACACACACACACACACACACACACACACACACACACACTTGTCTGTTTTCTTGGCTTGCTATACATGCCAGTCATAACTATAGTTTAGTTACTTAGTTGAATTACTATAAAGTCTGTATATTTTTTATTTATCCAAGACATGGTTGTGGAAACTTCACTAAACACACATTTATGTTGAAGTTAAATTAATAAAAGCACACAAAACACATCAGCCTGGAAATGAACCAGAGCTCAAACATATCTAATGAAGCCATATACAGTCTAAATTTTTGTTGCTTATCTGGGCCATTTAAAATGCATTTCTTTGCTTCTCCAGAAAAGAAATGATTCTGCTCATTTTAATGCCAGATCCAGTTAGGGCAATTACAACAATTTGCACACAAAAAAAACGCAATTTACCAAGACCAGACTAAAATGCTTCTTAGCTTCTCTGCTCAAGAATTTTGCTCAAAGCTAAAAATAATTAGGAATAAGCATCAAAAAAAGGGACCCAGGAACCCTTACATGACTTACTCAAAGTTACACAGTAGGTAGACAAAGGTGGAAAAAATCAGTCCTTGTATGCATGATAACAGGAAGCAGCTCATGTGCAACTCTGAGCCTTGATCAAGCTAATTGAAATTGGAAATAGACCAGACAGCAGTCTGTGGTTTAAAAACTTCCTCACTGACAGCCACTTCAGAGTTAAAACAGGATACTTGCAATCAGAATCTGCACTTACTATCAAAGGTGTACCAGGATCAATTCTCCCCTCTTCCATTCTCCATATTCATTGACAAACTTCCTTGAGACCCTTCCCACCTCCTACTTATTGTCTGCTCTGATGACATTATCATTTAACAGTCAAGTCACTGTCACACCAATATTAAATCCCAAGTCAAGTCAGATTTACATAGATTCTATGAATGGCTCATAAAGCACACATTACTTCTCAGTACCCCCCCCCCCCCAGACCAAAACTATGCTTTTTGGAACTCCACAGAAAATTCATCTGCCACCTGACTCTTCAACTATCCTTGACTTATGCAACAATAGTATAGTAACAGCCTCCACCATCAAATGCCTAAGATTTTTTTTTCTGTTTCTTTTTTGGGACACCCACTACTGTTGCAGATACTACATGAGTCACTTTTTGGGTTTACAAGTTGGATGTTTAAGATTATAGCTTGACTAGTCCCTAAACTTTAATCTCCACATAGATAGGGTGACAGCAAAAATAAACTCCCTCATCTTCTGAGCCAAAATGATCTCCCCTTTTCTACCTTAATCAACCAGAACAGGCATTGACAAAGGAGTTTATCTCTTTCAGCTAGAATATGGCTTACCCATTTTTACATCTGCCTCCAAGAAGAGCACCACCACACGCTAGACAATTTCAAACAGCATCTGCTGATTCATTACAAACTCTGTCTGTGAGCATCATTGTAACAACTTACAAAAAGCCAAATGGGATAAAGTAATGGTCTAACCTACTGTTAGGATCCCCAGAGTTGGATCCAGCACTAGGTGACCTAGGTAGTTGCTTAGGGCCCACTAGCTTGGGGGCCCGTGTAGCCATGTAAAAGTAAAACTACAGGCTAATACACTCAAGTGTACTAGCTTTTGATAGCATTTAATTGAAAAGCAAAGCATTTATTGTGTTTTCTGTTCTGTCTGTGAAAAAAATTTGAAAAAAACAAAAAAATATTCTTGTTCTCCTAACTTTCCTGGCTAGTTGTTCCAGTGATCAGGTTTTGCTGATCCCTGGGCTTTGTCTTGGTTCCTGTACTTCTCCATTTTCTTTGTTTGGTCAGGGGGAAGTTTCTTTACTCACCAGTGAGAGTGGGGAGTACTGAGCTGCCTGTTTGTCCTCAGAAGAGTGGCTTAAGACAGTAACTTGTAATTCATTGGCCATTTTGGGTCATTTCCTGCCTTTTCCAGCCCCCTGCTATAAAGCATGCTTTAGCGTGCTTTAGGTTTAACAAGGTTAAACTTTTTCTGGCTCCATAAAGTCTGTTCTTCATTTTTTCTCTTAGAACTGCTCTACTAGTAACCTAAACAGTATATCCCTTAACTAAAAAGCACAGCACTTGTTCCTAAAAGTTTTTTTCCTTGCAGGTTAAGCACTCCTATATTATACAAAGTCCCTCACATTCAAAACCCCCCCAGGAGTACCCACTTCCTTACTAAGTCCTCTCTTATTCAGTCTCATACCTAACTTCTTAAATTTCTAGCATGTCGAAGGGCCAGATGCTGGCGTCCTCTCCTGCCCAGTTGGTGAATCTGGGAATATTGAGGCAATGTTACAATTGCCTCATGTACACAGACAACCCTCTCCTCCTCCCACATAACACAAATACTTATGAGAGATGCAGCTATTTAGCCAAACTGGAGGCTGAGCTCTCTCAACTCAGGACTGGCAAGACCAGACAAGAGGAGAAGGCAACTACACACACCACAAAACCAGCCTCTCATAATGCTACCACACCACTGAATCAAACACATAAACACACAAAGACTTACTCGGAGGCTCTGAGTAAAAATTTACCTAAACAGCAGAGGCCTCCAAAGCAGACACCCAAGCAACTGCTACCACAAGACACCCCACAAGCAACACATAAACCACAAAATCAGTGTGCAAAGCAGTCACAGCCCTTAAGGCCAAATACAACACCAAACATACTTGTCATAGGTGACTCCATAGTCAGACACACTGACGTCCCACTCACCAGGCTGAACAAGGAGAGGGTCACAGTAAGCTGCTTATCAGGCGCTAGAATTCGCCACATAACACAAGCACTCTGGTCACTCCACGGCAAGTACAAATATGACACAGTCATTGTCCATGCTGGTGTGAACAACCTGAGATGTACCTCCCTGGACTACATGAAAAGAGACATAGAGGAGCTCTCTGATTATGTAGCCCAGGCAGGTATGACCCTGACCTTGAGCAGTATCCTTCCTTCACCAAGAATGATACCACAATATAGAGACAAGATGACCAGCTTTAACAATTGGCTTAACTCCTGGTGTCATTCAAAGGGGATCCAGTGTCTGTCTGCCTGGGATGACATGCTTGACAAGCCACGCTGCTTCGCAAGGGACGGCTTGCACCTGTCACCCCTGGGATTCCGGATATTGGCTAAGGCTCTTGCCACCCCCATAGTGCCTTTTTTAGGCAAGGCTCAAATTCTAAACCTACCACCCTAGAAAACAAAAATGAGAAGAAACTGAGGGTAATGCTGCTCAATGCCAAAAGTCTAAATCTCAAAATGCACGCACTCGAGGCCCTTCTCAGTATGGAGAACATCGATGTCTGTGCTGTAACTGAAACCTGGTTCAAGGCTCCTGAGAGCACCCTGGCACTATCAGGTTTTACCTCATATCATGCGTTCCGGCCCCAAAACCTGGACCACACCACAAAAGGAGGGGGTGTATCCATATTCATAAAGGATACCCACACCTCCAGGTTGGTGGCAACGCATGAAGCTTCGGAAACCATCCAGGTGCAACTAACCATAGGCAAAACTTCTCTACAATTTGTAGCATGCTACAGGCCACCCTCTCAAACTCAGGAACCCCACACAGCCTTCCTGAAGACACTGGAGGGTATAAATGTATCTCCAAACACCATTATATTGGGTGACTTCAACTACCTGAATATAGACTGGGAACATTACTCAAGCCCTAACTCTCTAGCTCAACGGTTCCTGGAGTTCATAAATTCAAATGCCATGGAACAACTAGTCACTGTTCCCACGAGAGGAGAAAATATACTAGATCTCATTATCACAAACATGGGGACAAAATGCTCCGCACCGGAAGTATATCCCTCATTGGTGAGATATGATCATAAACTAATCTCACTGGAAATCCACATCCCGCCCCCACCCAAACAAAAAAATCACAGTGAAGAACTTCTCTAAAGCAAACTTCACACTACTCAAGACTGGTGTGGTATCCTTCAAGGCCCCTGAGCCAGAGGAAACCACAACCTAAGCTGCGGAAGCCCTTACAAATGCCTTCTATGAACACCTCCAGGACTGCATGGATCAGGCAATCCCAAATAAAACCAAGACTCTTTCCACCAAGGGCAAATGCCCAGTCTGGTGGACCCCAGCCATTAACAAACTTTACAATAAGAGGAGAAAGCTATTACATGATAAAACAAAATCCATAAAAGGGAAGTAACCCCTGATCATTCTTAGTAAAAAAATATGAGCACTCATAAAATCAACTAAGGCCAGTTTTGAGAGAAAAATTGCCATGGATTCAAACGACAATCATAAAGCCTTTTTCAGCTATGTTAGGAACCTGGGTGGAAACTCCCAGATATGCTCAGAATTAGTCCAAAATGATACAAAAATCACTGAACCCACAGACATTGCCAACATACTGGCAGACAGGTTCAGTGCAAACTTCACCCCCCTCTCCCCCCCTAAAGGAGAGATAACTATCCCAGCAGAGTGTAGCCTCCCAGACATCTCAAATGCGCAGGTGAAAGCTGCTCTGTCTAAAGCTAAAAACACAGCATCAATGGGACCGGATGGTGTCCCCGGCTGTGTGCTACACGAGCTCAATGAGGAACTA
This sequence comes from Protopterus annectens, assembly GCF_019279795.1. Taxonomy (NCBI): domain Eukaryota; kingdom Metazoa; phylum Chordata; order Ceratodontiformes; family Protopteridae; genus Protopterus; species Protopterus annectens. Next base: position 371,724,750 of record NC_056744.1, on the reverse strand, counting down.
AACCCGCACATAAGGCAGCTGTTTAATCTCAGCCTTATCACAGGATACGTGCCCAAGGAGTGGCGTATGGCAACTGTGGTCCCACTCCACAAAGGCGGTGCCTCTACGGACCCTGGTAATTACCGCCCCACAAGCTTAACAAGTCTAGTCTGCAAAGCTATGGAGAGGATCATAATGGAGCTCATAAACAGAGATATAGGGGACTTGCAGACATTGGACCCGTCCCAGTTTGGCTTTGTCAAGGGCAGACCATGCCTTTTGAACTTGGTCGACTTCTTCGAGACAGTCACCAAGGCCATTGATGAGGGAAAGGCAGTCCATACAGCCTACCTTGACCTTGCAAAGGCTTTCGACACAATACCTCACTCGGGTATTGTAGAAAAACTTACCAACTTAAATATAAACCCATATGTCACAAGATGGGTTGCAAACTGGCTTAAGGACAGAACCCACAGGGTTAGAGTTGCTGGCGCTATGTCAGACTCCAAGCCGGTCACAAGTGGTGTCCCACAGGGCTCGGTCCTTGGCCCCCTATTGTTCGGCATCTACTTCTCAGAAGTACAGGCCAACATGGGAGGACTTTGGCTGACAAAGTTTGCAGATGACTGCAAACTGGGCGCCATAGTGGAAAGTGCATCAGGCACGGATATCCTTCAGAGGGGACTCACGGAAACTGATAGCTGGTGCCAGAGCCACGGCCTGAAGTTAAACACCAAAAAATGTATAGTCATACCCTTCGGGAAAAACAAGGTAACCCCAAGCTACCATATAGGTGGCAATCCTCTAAGCACAGAAGAGGTTATCAGGGACCTGGGGACCCAGGTTGACAGTGGCCTTTCTTTTGACACCCACGTTGCTAAAGTGGTTAGAAAGACCTTCTACATTGCCCATCTGATCATGAAGGGATTCACATCCAGATCTAGTGAGGTCATTGTTCCTCTGTACTCTTCACTTATCAGACCAATGATCGAGTACAATGCCCCATTCGGGATGTATCTCACCCGACATCTGCAGCAATTGGAGAGACCCCAAAAGTCCCTCACCAAAAGGATAAAGGGACTCCAAAATCTGTCATATGCTGCCAGATTGAAGAAACTCCAGCTCTATTCAGTCGCATACCGTCTGCTCAGAGGTGACATGTGCCTGACGTACAAGGCCATGTCCAACCAGGAATTAATGGACATGCTCCACCTCAAAAAATCAAAATCCACCAGAACCACTAGAGCAAGCGACTTAAACCTTAGCACGGATATAAATAGGACTTGCTGGAGGGATAGATTTATCACTCAGAGACTCCCTATGCTGTGGAATAAAATCCCGGTCCATGTGAGGCAGAGCACCTCGCTGGCTCTGTTCAAGAGAAATCTTGACCTGTGGATGGGAGATCATAGGTTTACCCTGGGAATCATCTCTGTGTCACTGCTGGACAGAGGCACAACAAACTAATGGGCACAGTATTTTTTTCATATAAGGGGTGGCGTAAGCCACAAAACTCTGGGCTAGACTTATAAATGCCTTAGGGCAGATAGTCTAGTATAAACCTATGAACATATGAACCTATGTAAGGGGGCCCACTGGCTAGGGGGGCTGCCACAAAAATTCAATTTTTTTCTTTAAGAATGCACTCTGTGTTACATTTCTTCTTTAAGGACACAAGCAGAGTGTGTCTTTAATAGCTTCTGTATGTGCTTCTTTAGTACAACACACATACATTTAAACTGAAACAGAGCATATGATTTAAATGAGCATAGGTTTGGATGTGTTTTTAAGGAATGTTGAGTTTCAAGGAAGAGAAGTTTACTGTTGCTCATGCTAAGTCTATTTTCAATGTGTAACTGTTTTGTTTAGAAAATGGCCATCATCAGTGTTTGTGCTAAATTTTAAAAGCAGTGTTAGTAGCACAACAGGTAGCATACTTGCTTTTGGTGCAGAACGCTGTGGGTTCTACTCCTACACCATGTACATGGTGTGCTGATATTTCAGTGCTTCCTTTAAGGGGGATGGGGGTGCTGCACTCCCAAGTTTGTCTTCTTTTGGAAGAGATGCCTAGTAACTATGTACCTGTTGCTGGTTTGATAGCCATTCCCTAATGCAATATTACCAGCTTACCATTTTTTTTATGTAACATGGGGAATTTATTCTTCAAGGGCAGCAGGCACTGTATTTTTACTTGAAACACTGAAATGTAAAGTTGTTTGCCAGCAGCAACCTCTTCATTAATTATGGATCTCTTTAATGTGAAATTGTTTAGATTACTTCTGCAGAGATTGTGTATACTGACTGATACTGGTAGATTGTAATGACAGACGTTTGAGTGGCCTTTTGTAGTTGAAATGTTCTGTAATGGGTATTTTTGTCCTTTTTGGTTCACAAATTTTGTTTCACTACTGACTGGAAAAACATTCAAACCTACATATGTAAAACACACTCTAACAAGTGGTGCTTGGTGCTGTACTATACAAGGAATGCAATTTAATAAAATCAGGATGGTGCATCAAAAAACACATGCATGTATGCATGGTCCAAAAATGTTTGAAAATAGTACAAAGGTAAACATAATCTGCCACTGGCTGGATTAATTTTCTTTGAATATGGGTTTGAATAGGTTCATAGGTTCATAGGTTTATACTAGGCTATCTGCCCTAAGGCATTTATAAGCCTAGCCCAAATTTTTGTGGCTTACGCCACCCCTTATATGAAAAAATACTGTGCCCATTAGTTTGTTGTGCCTCTGTCCAGCAGTGACACAGAGATGATTCCCGGGGTAAACCTACGATCTCCCATCCACAGGTCTAGATTTCTCTTGAACAGAGTCAGCGAGGTGCTCTGCCTCACATGGACCGGGATTTTATTCCACAGCATAGGGAGTCTCTGAGTGATAAATCTATCCCTCCAGCACGTCCTATTTATATCCGTGCTAAGGTTTAAGTCGCTTGCTCTAGTGGTTTTGGTGGATTTGGATTTTTGAGGTGGAGCATGTCCATTAATTCCGGGTTGGACATGGCCTTGTATGTCAGGCACATGTCACCTCTGAGCAGACGGTATGCGACTGAATAGAGCTGGAGTTTCTTCAATCTGGCAGCATATGACAGATTTTGGAGTCCCTTTATCCTTTTGGTGAGGAACTTTTGGGGTCTCTCCAATTGCTGCAGATGTCGGGTGAGATACATCCCGAATGGGGCATTGTACTCGATCATTGGTCTGATAAGTGAAGAGTACAGGGGAACAATGACCTCACTAGATCTGGATGTGAATCCCTTCAAGATCAGGTGGGCAATGTAGAAGGTCTTTCTAACCACTTTAGCAATGTGAGTGTCAAAAGACAGGCCACTGTCAACCTGGGTCCCCAGGTCCCTGATAACCTCTTCTGTGCTTAGTGGATTGCCACCTATATGGTAGCTTGGGGTTACCTTGTTTTTCCCGAAGGGTATGACTATACATTTTTTGGCGTTTAACTTCAGGCCATGGCTCTGGCACCAGCTATCTGTTTCCGTGAGTCCCTTCTGAAGGATATCCGTGTCCGATGCACTTTCCACTATGGCCAGTTTGCAGTCGCCTGCAAACTTTGTCAGCCAAAGTCCTCCCATGTTGGCCTGTACTTCTGAGAAGTAGATGCCAAACAATAGGGGCCAAGGACCGAGCCCTGTGGGACACCACTTGTGACCGGCTTGGAGTCTGACACAGCGCCAGCAACTCTAACCCTGTGGGTTCTCTCCTTGCCAGTTTGCAACCCATCTTGTGACATATGGGTTTACATTTAAGCTGGTAGTTTTTCTACAATACCCGAGTGGGGTATTGTGTCAAAGCCTTTGCAAGGTCAAGGTAGGCTGTATGGACTGCCTTTCCTCATCAATGGCCTTGGTGACTGTTTCAAGAAGTCGACCAAGTTCAAAAGGCATGATCTTCCCTTGACAAAGCCAAACTGGGTTGGGTCCAATGTCTGCAAGTCCCCTATATCTTTGTTTATGAGCTCCATTATGATCCTCTCCATAGCTTTGCAGACTAGACTTGTTAAGCTTATGGGGCGTAATTACCAGGGTCCGTGAGGCGCCGCCTTTGTGGAGTGGGACCACAGTTGCCGTCGCCACCCTTGGGCACGATCCTGTGGTAAGGCTGAGATTAAACAGCTGCCTTATGTGCGGGTTTAATTCCTCATTTAGCTCGTGTAGCACACAGCCGGGGACACAATCCGGTCCCATTGATGCTGTGTTTTTAGCTTTAGAGAGAGCAGCTTTCACCTGCGCATTTGAGATGTCCAGGAGGCTACACTCGGCTGGGATAGTTATCTCTCCTTTAGGGGGGGAGAGGGGGGTGAAGTTTGCACTGAACCTGTCTGCCAGTATGTTGGCAATGTCTGTGGGTTCAGTGATTTTTGTATCATTAATGCCATTTCAATGAGTGTGAGTTTCAAAGGCAGAGAAGCTTACTGTTCATGCTAAGTTTGTTTTCATTGTGAGACTGTATTGTTTGTTTTAGCAAATGCTATCAATGTTTGTGCTATAAAATTTGAAATAAAAGTTTTAAATTAAATCCAAATATCTGTAATCATTGCAGAAGTAAAGAATAAAATAATATGCACACTGGCAAGTTTGAACAGTGTTTAGGGTAGCTGGAGAGAAATAGCCAAGTAATGGGACACTGGAATGGCTGGGGAGGTACTGCCAGGTGTGGGGCATTGCTGTGGGGGGACCCTAATCCATTACCATGCCTAGGGCCCCACTTGACCATGATCTGGCTCTGAGGATCCCATCTCTTCAAACTAATAATACTAAATAATAAAACTAATAACGTCCACAGAAGTTCCTCACTAAGAGAATACAGGGCATAAGTAATATGTCCTATGCAGACCACCTCAAGGCCCTGTCCCTATATTCTGTCTCCTACAGGCTTTTGAGGGGAGATCTATGGCGGGCATATAGGGCATTGTCGGACCCCACTCTGATGGACCTCCTGCATAGCCACAAAACAAACAGTACCAGAATTACCCATTCTAAAGACTTAAACCTTGCCTGTGATATAAATAGGACCTGCTGGAGAGATAGGTATGTATCCCAGAGACTGCCCCATCTATGGAACAGGCTCCCCATCCATATGAAGCAGAGTTCCTCCATAACCCATTTCAAGTGCAATTTGGACAATTGGACGGGAAACCTTTAATTCATCCCTGGTTTGGCACCCATGTCTCTAATGCAAACAGGTAACCTGTAAATGGTTCTTCTCCCAGGCCCATGCTTACACTTATCAAAGGTATCAGAACTTGTCAGAGATTTGGGATGCATGGCTAGGCTTAAAAAGGCCCTTGTGGTCATTAGCCTAGTAAACACCTATGAACCTATGAACCTGTAAGCCAGTCAATATACTTTCAGTTAAAGCTACCTATGATGAAACGATACAATGATATATATATATATATATATATATATATATATATATATATATATATATATATATTAGCATTGTCGTCTCACAGTAAGACGCTGTCCGGTTCGATTCTCAGCTAGAGCGTCTTCTGCGTGGAGACATGCGTGAATGGGCATACCTTCATTGAAGGTTGTGCGTCAGGGCTGGCAACTCGGCACGTAAAAATCAACTGCCAATCATTAGCGGACCGGAGTTCCGCTGTGGCGACCCCTAACCGGGAAAAAGCCGAAAGACACAACAACATATATATATGTATATATATATATATATATATATATATATATATATATATATATATATATATATATATATAGAGCTACTTTTTTCAAACAGCACTACTTTTGCCGTTTAGTTGACACAATTTTGTTGATTAAACAGATGTCCTACACTTGTTGACAAACGTAGAAGATGGGATGGCTCTTGGGGTTGGGCAATTTGCCCTTTCCCTTAGAAATGTGTGATCTCTGCGTTAGAACATATAATTATCAGGGGGTGTGGGGGGTGCAGGGGAATCAACAGAGAAATATGGAAATGAAGAAAAGGTACAAATGAAAATGTTTATGGAAGAATTAAATATGCCAAGGTTAGAGGTAGAGGATGCTCAATTACTAATGGTTAGGATAGGACAAGAGATAAAAATGGTGATGTATAACCAATCTGTAGGAAGATGTCCAGTAATACATGGTATTCCTGTGGAAGTTTGGAATCTAGGAGGGAAAAAAACAAACAATAAAGATATGGAATGTTTTTAACAGTATCTTTAGAGGATGAGAAGCACCAACATCCTGGAAGAAATTGGTGGTAGCTGTAATACCCAAAGAGGGTAAAGATCCATCAGATCCAGCTTCATACAGGCCCATTTCAATTCTAAATCATAATTATAAGGTGTTTATGTCTATAATGGCTAAAAGAATGGCAAATGTGATGCCAGAATTGATAGATATGGATCAATGTTGTTTTGTGGAGGGAAGGCAAACATTTGACAACATTAACAGAACATTGATGATCCAGAGGGAAGCAGAATGTAAGAAAATACCACTGTTGTTGGTGTGTGTTGATGCAGACAAAGCATTTGACAACGTAAGCTGGGAGTTTATGAGCAGGTCAATGCAAGCATTTGCATTCCCTGATAAAATTATAAGGTTGATTAGCAGGATATATGAAGGATCGGAGGCAAAAATTAAAGTGGGTGGGGTCCTCTCTGATAATTTCTGCTTGAGCAGAGGAACCAGGCAGGGGTATCCTCTCTCCCCTTTGTTATTTGCATTATACTTAGAACCACTGTCAAAGAAAATGAGGGACTCAGAAACTCAAGGATATTATATTATTGGTATGGCAGTCAAGGAAAAGCTGACTATTTGCAGATGACATTATTTTATACCTGACAAAACCAGAAAGGGATATTACAGTGTTGTGGAACATTTTGAGACAATTTTAAATCTTTTTGTTATACAAAATGAATGAAACTAAAACAAAGGCAATAGCAGTAAATTATGTACCCACACATGAAGTGGTTCAACAATATCCATATTTATGAGGACATGACAAAATGAATTAGGAGTATGGATTAAAAATGATTCTGGTGTGGCAGCTAAGGGTATGTGGGAGAGACTAAACAAAAGATAATACAAAAACTGAGAAATTGGAAGCTTTGTTATACGGATATGGAGAGTAAGATATTATACACAGGTCAGGCATATTTTTATCAACCAAAGGAGATGTTGTGGATAGCAATTAAAGAACTGAAGGATATTATTTGGGAGGGGAAGATGGCAAGACTCAAGTGAGATAAGCTAATTCTTCCAGCATGACAGGGCAGATAGGGATTACCCGATTGGAAAGGGTATTTCAGAGATACACAGTTAAGGTTTCTATACATAGCACAAGCAGTAAACTATAATTCAAAGTGGGAAGAGATCATGATAAAACAGGAGTGAAGCTCAAGAATCAAGGAGAGACTGGGATTTTGGATGCAGACTTTAAGGAGAACATCAATAATCATTCAGAATATTATATTCACAAAGTAGCCAAAAGTATTCTAAGAAGTAAGCCAACACAAGAATGGAGAAAATTAGGGATACAGAAAATAGGCAAGAGGGGCTGGAATTTATTGGAAAAGACTGGCAAAGAACCAAGGTATTGGGAGCAATTAACTAGGGAAGGAAAAGTAATAGAATGGGACAATGCCAGGAATTTATTTAGACTGCAGGTTAGAGATTGCCTTCACTATTAAGGATTGATATCAGAGTACAGGCAAAGAGAAAGAAATGGGGGGGGAGTCCTAAAAGAAAGACCGACACTGGTAGAGTGTTTAGTAGAATCTACAACAGAAGCTGCCATTAAAAAAGGAATAATTAGTAGAGCATATACAATATTGCATTATAACTATAAGAATCAATCAGAGGAGTCTAGAAAGGCTTGAGAAGAGAGATTGGATAAGCAATTCGCAAAACAACAATGGGGATATATGTATGGCTCCCACATATGCTACAAAGTCTAGAAGATTTAGTATCTTTGCTTGAAAGTGTTTACAGAGGTATTTTTATACGCCAAATAGACTCCAAAGAATGCTTCCTCAGGTAGACAGCAAATGCTGGCGGTGGGATGAGGAAGAAAGAAGTAACTAGAAACACATTTTCTGGGAGCGTAATGAGCTGGCAGATTTAAATGATTCCCTGCGGACTGCTCCGTCAGAGATACTGGGTGAGCACATTGATATAACTAAGGAAATTATTTTTTTTTAGTTACTATACAGAATCGGAATTGCCTAGACATAGTAAGTCTTTGTACTTGAGTCTAATTATGGTGGCTGCCAAAAAAGCAGTTACTAGAAAATGGAAATCAAAGTCTAACCAACTTTACTAGAAGTAGTGAATATAGTAACAGAGGTAAACAACTGCAATTAGGATCTTTAGAAAAGGGTAGGAGCAAATTACAAAGGAAAAAAAAAATAGGAATTGTGGGAAAAATAAATGCAGAGGAGGAATGAGGTTTAAAAGAATGCAGAATTTGAATGAGCCATGTAATGTTTGACTGACAATGACTGGATAGAATATAAGTGATGTATAATGTTTGCAATTGAAATTATGTTGGTATGATTTATTTTCATTTATATAAATGTAAGATTGCCAATGGCATATGTGATAATTTAATAAATATGTTTCTTGTTTAAAAAACTATATCATTAAGATGTAAACTGTAGAGTGCAGCCAACTGAAACATAATGTTACTTATACATAAACCGTATACTTCAAGGAGATTTAAAACAATATTGGTTCCATTATGTTTCCTCAAAACAACATTCTTCATTTCACAATTGTTCAGCTGAAATTCTACAAAGCTGTCAGTTCAGGTATGTAAAACCTTGAAATACACGCACTCATGAATGCACTGTTTACTGGGAAATGCAAGATAAATTAAAACACAAAGAAAGCATTTTTACAGGTCAGCAAGCCCCCCCCCCCGACCACCTCACCCTCATCTTTCTTTATTATTCTCACTCTGAGGCTACTGTGCATTAAAAAAAGAATGACGACTAACACAACACATAAACATTTCTAACTCTTTCCCTGTGTGAATGTAAGTTCAGAGAATATAGATGGCAATGCATTTTTTCTACATGATTTGTCCTGCAAAGCCTTCCAATCACTGCACCACCCCTACCAGCCCATCTGATTCATCTCTCCCCCCATTCTGGGTAGTTCCCGTGACAGCAAGGGCAGACTTGGGGGGGGGGCATCATACAGACAGCCATGATGGTCTTTTTTGCCCTGTCTTGCAATTATGTTTTTTGGTTGTAACCCCGACCCTGGTGGCAGATTTGTGCACCTACAGGGGCATCCAGTACCCTCCTAATATGAGTACATGATCCCACTCACATGCTCATGAGACCACACACACTTCCATGAGGACTACCATCAGTGGCCTGGGATCACCAAACACATACCCCCTGGTCCTGCAGCCACTTGTAATGTTCAAACATCCTCTTGCATGCGATTGGGTTAGCCTGCACAGGACCACAGTCAGCAAGCACCTTTCCCCCAATCCTACCCAGTAGATTATTCAAGCACCTGAGCTACTAGTCAAACTTGGGTTCATATGTGAACATTAGGCTTACTGCCATGAAGAGCCATTTTAAGTCTATCCAATAATACAAGGTCAGGATCAAACCGTGCATCTTGTGTCTATGAGCTGAAGACCTTAACCATTATGCTAAACCAAGCCCTGTGGGCCACAGTCAGGTCTTTACGCCTGTGCTCCACAGGGCTGGATAAATGTCAATGTATTCAGAGCACAGATGTTGATTTTCTCTGGAGGCGGCATAAAAACATGAACAACCATTCTTTCAAGCAACAAAGGTCAAGCAACTTCAAATCAGTGACGAACTACTGAATAACGGAAAAGCACCACACGAAATCACATATGAACTCTACAGTGTGGCAAGATGAAACCCATTATCATTTATTTATAATGCAGTATAGCATGATGCAAGTCAATGTCACTTACATATAAACCCTAAAGTGTTGCAAGATGTAGCACAATATCCCTTAAATCTGAAATCTATAATGTAGCAAGGTGAAAGCCATTGTCACTGCTATATAAATCCTATAGTGTAGCACAATGTCAGTTAGATGTAAATGCTTCATTGTAGCATTGGATTTGATATATAGTGCTATCTACATGCAACTTGACAATATGACACTGTGTAATGCAATGCCAGTTACATGTAAATGCTTCATTGTTATACAATCTCCCTTATATGCATACTCTATAGTCTGGTAAGATGTAATGCAATTAGATTTATGTGCAATCCTTATAGTGTAGCAAAGTGTAACTCAGTGTCAGATACTTGTAGACTCTATATTGCAGCAAGGTATATAATACAGTGTCACTTATCTGCAAACTACAGTGTAGCAACAGGTAACACAATGCTAAGTACATGTAAACTCTGTAATGCACCATGGTAGAGTATGATATAATTTACATCTAAATCCTACAGTGTAGCCAAGAAATGACACAGTGTTACTTGTAAACTTTATAATGCAGTAGGATGTGACCCTGTGCCACTCATATATGTAAATCCTGTTGCACAGTAAGGTATAACACAAGGTTACTTGTAAACTCTACAAGGTTTTATTTGTTGTGCAGCACACAGTGAGGTATTCATTCTACGTAACTTCATTATTTAGCACATTTTATGTAAAATTGTTTAAAGGAAGAATTCTGGGAATTAAAAGTGCCTCATATTGTAGTACCTTGACTTTATCTTTTCCCAAGAAATCCCGTTTTTGCAGTTGTGCTACTTGCTGTTTGTTAGGTCTGAACAGTTCTCCAACAGGCACTACCAGGGGGTCAAATAGCTTCTTTTTCTGTAGAAATAAATACAGAAGAGAAACATATTATTTATAGGTACATTCTGGGTATAATATCAGTGGAATACACAGACATAAATTTCTTATAAAAGAACACCCTATTCAAACAACTTTGCAGAGATCAGAACCTAAATGAATGCCAATGAACACTGAACTGCAATGACATTCTTCAAAAGATTGTTCAAAACAAACTGTTATCTACAGGAACAGACCAACTATATCTTGTTCCAGGCTCATTGTTCTAGTTGTTATGGTTCTCATTTAGGGTGTCTTCTGTGCAGGGTCTGCAAGTTCTTCCTGTATTTGTATGAGTTTTATCCAGGTGCTCTGGTTTCCTCCCACATACCAAAGGCATGCAGTAGGAGGACTGAGAACTCTAATCTGACTATAGGTGTGTGTGTGTGTGTGTGTGTGTGTGTGTGTGTGTGTGTGTGTGTGTGTGTGTGTGTGTGTGTGTGTGTGTGTGTGTGTGTGGTATGGAAGAAAGACCACATTGGGGTCTGAATGTTGGCTCTAGGTGATTTGGTCAGTGTTGATGAGACTCTCTGGCTCCATGTACCAATGGGCTTGGTACCTATGTTAATGTTGTTATGGTGTGTAAGATTTTGTGACAATAACAAATGGCAGGTATTTTAGTTTCATGGTTTGAGGTTTTTGAATGGATGTTTGCATCAGAAATGTGCAGTCATGCTGTGAACAGAGATATGTTATATTATTTATTTATTTAATTTATTTATTTATTGACTGACATTTAAAGACATGCAGGTAGGTGCGTGCGTGAATGGGTGTACCTTCTTTGAAGGTTGGGCATCGAGCTGGCACCTCGGCACCATAAAAATCCACTGCCAATCATTAGTGGACCAGAATTCTGCTGTGGTGATCCCTAACCAGGAAAAGCCGAAAGATATTAGTATTGACATTTAATTACTGGTAAAGTCTGATTGGGTAGAAGCCCATTTTCAGTGGAGGCCTGGGGAGAAAAGCTCCAAATTGTTACAAAACATTTTAGGAACATTAATTTTACAATCTTCATAAATAAAACAAAAACATCTGTAGTTTAAACAATTATAAGAAATTAGACATAATATAAAAACATTAGTTAAGAATCAATACAAGTTAATGACAATCATTTAATATTTATAGAAATTGTTTAAAGTTTGTAGAGAAATTAAAGGTAAGTTAGTCTAATACAACAAGGAACTACAATATGAAGTGAGGGAAAAACAAACTTATGGTATATTTAGAGAGAAAATCAGGGAAGATAACTTCACGACACCCATGCAGATGGACAATACAGTTACAACTACTGAATCCTACACAATTGCACTTTATAAGCACTTACACGAGTGCATGGATCATGCTATCCCAAACAGAACCAAGATGCTATCCTCCAAAAAAAGGAAGCCAATCTGGTGGTCCCCTGCCATAAACAAACTGTACAACAGAAGGAAGAAACTGTTGCAAAAGAGAGTAAAATCCCATGAGTGGAGGAGCTCCCTGATCAGCCTCAGTAAGAAGCTGTGATCCCTGATAAAATCCCCCAAAGCTAGTTACGAAAACAAAATCGCCACAAAGCATTCTATAGCTATGTCAAGAATCTTAATGGCAACACTCAGATCTGCTCTGAGTTAGAGCACAATGGCACTAAATATACAGACCCAAGTGATATTGCCAACATCCTGGCAGATAGGTTCAGTGCTAACTTTACCCCCCTCTCACCCCCTAAAGGGCCCATCTCTATACCGGAAGAATGCAAAGTTCCTGTAATCATGGCTGCATAGGTACAAACCACACTCTCCAAAGCCAAGAACACAGCATCCATGGGACCAGACAACATCCCAGGCTGCATTCTACATGAAATGCAGAACGAATTGGCACCCCACCTAAGTACCATGTTCAATCATAGCCTCACCACAGGCTTTGTGCCCGCTGAATGGTGCACCATGACAGTTATCCCACTCCACAAGGGGGGAGCCACCACGGACCCCGGGAACTACCGCCCCATTAACCTGACGAGCCTGGTCTGCAAGGCCATGGAATGTATCATCATGGAACTTATAAACAGAGACATTGGTAATCTCCAAATTCTGGACCCCACCCAGTTTGGGTTTGTAAAAGGCAGATCATGTCTCCTAAACCTGATAAGACGTCTTTGAAGCAGTCACCAAAGCCGTAGACAAGCGTAAGGTAGTTCACCAGCCTAGCTAGATCTTGCCAAGGCTTTTGACACCATCCCCCACTCTGGAATTATAGATAAACTCACTAAACTATATATAAATCCCTATGTCAGAAGATGGGTTGCCAACTGGCTCACTGACAGAACCCACACTGCGAAAGTAGCAGACTCCAAATCAGACTTCAGACCAGTGACAAGTGCAGTACCACAGGGTTCAGTCCTGGGTCCTCTCCTGTTTGGTATCTATTTCTCTGAAGTACAGGCTAACACAGAAGGTCTTTGGCTAACGAAGTTCGCAGATGACTGCAAACTAGGAGCCATAATCGAAACTCCTACTGATGTGGACATCCTACAAAAGGGCCTCACTGAGATAGATGCCTGGTGTCAAAGCCATGACTTCAAGCTCAATGCCAAAAAGTGCATTGTCATCCCCTTTGGTAAAAACTCTGTACCCATGAACTGCAACATAGGCGGTAGGATACTTAACACCGAAAGTGTGATAAGAGACAGTAGTCTCTCCTTTGATAATCACATCACCACAGTAGTCAGGAAATCCTTCTACGTGGTACACCTCATCACAAAAGGTTTCTCATCCAGAAAAAAAGAGGTCATTGTTTCCTTCTACTCATCACTCATTAGACCCATTATAGAGTACAACACCCCTTGTGGTATGTACCTCACAAGACATCTTCAACAACTGGAAAGGCTGCAGAAATACCTCACAAAGAGGATTACCAGCCTCAAACAGATGCCCTACGCAGACTGTCTCAAAAAACTTCAGCTTTACTCCATCGCATATCGCCTGCTCAGAGGTGATCTCTGCCTAACATACAAAGCTATGTCAAACCCAGAGCTGTTGGACATGCTCCATGTAAAGAAATCCCAATCCCTCTGAGCTACATGCTCTAGGGGCCTAAACCTTGTCACTACAATAAACAGAACATGCTGGAGGCATAGATTCCTGTCTCAGAGACTTCCCATACTCTGGAATAACCTACCTATCTATATCAAACAAAGCTCCTCATTAGCACTCTTCAAGAAAAATCTTGATGATTGGATGGGAAATAGAAAATTCACCCTGGGGATCACCTCTGTGGCTCTGCTCGACAGTGGCACAGGAAAATAATTTCCTTGGGTGGCAAAAGCCAGGGTACCTTTTTGGCTGGGCTTGTATAGGCCCTAGGGCCAATAGCCTAGTACCTACCTATGAACCTATGAACTTATGAACCTATAGAAGTGAGGAAGTAAGTGAAAAAGGGAGAGTAAGGAGGTATAAGGAATGAAAAAGTACTTAATCACATTTAGGGAGATAGTTTATCCTGGTTTTGAGAAAGAACAGAGCCATATTGGAATATGGAAGAGACTGGAGTAATACACAAAACACTATAATTCATTTGAGTTTGTGTAATACAAATGTTTGCTTTGTGCTCACAGAGTGTGTGATAATTAATAAATAGTGAGAGTGAAATGAAACGTGGTTATTGTGTAGCTACATGCTGCTAGGGGTAGAAAGCTTGCTTCATATACAACACAGCTGTTACTTTGTGTAGTTAAAGATAGAAAGAGATTTGATAAAATACAGAGTTTAACATAAAAATGTAACTTGGTATATAACGGATTTACAAGACATCAGCAAATGAAATAATATAAGATGTCATTGTTTTGTACATACAAAATAGTGTATATGGGCAACCTTTCATAACAAAACCATTCCTTTCCATCAAGGCTGTTGGTGACATCATATAAGCCTCCAGAGCACAGCTCTTTGAAAAGAAAATATAGCAATACCGGCAACAGACTGGAAACAGCTTTCCTCTCACTTTTTATTGTTGGACTGCTGTTCGGTAAGTTTTATGCCATGTAGCCAAGGTTTTGTTCATTATTACTGTATCACATTACATTTCTTGTAGACCATCTTAGAAACCATCTGCATCATGTACTGAAGTAATATCATACCCAATTTATAGTCATCATCGTGTTTGGTTATTCATAGTTGATTTCCTACTTTTATATCTGAAAGAGTAACTCAAAAAGAAGTAGCCAAAGTACAAAGCTCTATGGAATACACTGGTGACCTCCATCAGGATGGACAGGTAGTCCTCCCACTCTAATGTTACTTTACCACCTTACCCACTGAACTACCAATGGATTAACATTTATTGCTTACACTTTGTCAGATATTCCCTTAAATGAGATAGTATTGAATGTCTTATCATGGTCAAGATAGGAAAGATACACATCCAGCCTTTCATTCAGTCCTGCACCTGCTTCATCAAAGAGTATCACAACATTCAAAAGGTAAGACCTCAAGATGACAGACTCTGTGTAATCTTCCATATACAACAGACACATGTCCCACATGTCATTCTGTATAAGACCTTTTATGACTCTTTCCATGATTTTTCACAAAATTTTGATCAACTGATAGACAATTGTTTAGGATGAGATGACCCCCTTTGTGAATTGCTACCATTATACAGTTTGCCACCATAATTCAGGGATGTTGCCACCTGATATCAGTTTGTTTAAATGATTGATAAGGGTTTACTCAGGTTTTTCTTTAATTTGTGTAGAAACTGCCAATATGTTGTTAGGTTCTATGGAAAGTGAGTTTATAATTGTACTTGCGGAAGCAGTTATCATATCTGTAGTTATATAAAAGATGTCTCTTCCTGTTTTCGTAACAGTTTGACATATCAAATGAAACAAAAAGACCATGTACAAAGTCCAAACAAATGCTGGCTAAGGCAGATCCACAGTAAAACTACAATTTATTGAACTTTAATAAATACAAAATAAAAAAGATTAGCACTTTCATTCACTTATTTTGAACTTCATAGGTTCATTGGTAAGTACTAGGCTATCAGCCCTGGGGCCTATATAAGCCTAGCCAGAAAGGTTACCTGGCTTTCCCCACCCCAAAAAATTATGTTCCTGTGCCCCTGTCAAGCAGTGCCGCAGAAGTGTTCCCCAAGGTGAATTTTCTATTTCCCATCCATTCTTCAAGACTTTTCTTAGAGGGCCAATGAGGAGCTTTGCTTGACATGAATGGGTATTTTGTTCCAGAGTATGGGAAGTCTCTAGGACAGGAATCTATCCCTTCAGCATGTTC
The DNA here is from genome assembly GCF_019279795.1 of Protopterus annectens. Lineage (NCBI taxonomy): Eukaryota > Metazoa > Chordata > Ceratodontiformes > Protopteridae > Protopterus > Protopterus annectens. The sequence continues at coordinate 371,708,669 of NC_056744.1, read as the reverse complement.
TGTTTATTGTGGTGACAAGGTTTAGGTCCCTGGAGTGTGCACTTTGGAGAGACTAGGATTTCTTTAAGTGTAGCATGTCCAACAGCTCTGAGTTTGACATGGCTTTGTATGATGGGCAGAGATCGCCTCTGAGTAGGCGATATGTGACAGAGTAAACCTGGAGTTTTTCTAAGATGGTCTGCGTACGGCATCTGTTTGAGGCTGGTAATCCTCTTAGTGAGGTATTTCTGTGACCTTTCCAATTGTTGTAGGTGTCTTGTGAGATACATGCCAAACAGGGCATTGTACTCTATAATGGGTCTAATGAGGGATGAGTAGAGAGGAACAATGACCTCCTTTTTTCTAGAGGAGAACCCTTTTGTGATGAGGTGGGCCATGTAGAAGGATTTCATGACTACTGTGGCAATGTGGTTATCAAAGGAGAGACTACTGTCTAGCTGTGTCCCGAGGTCTCTTATCACACTTTCAGTGTTTAGTGAGCTACCGCCTATGTGGTAGTTCATGGGTACCGAGTTTTTTCCAGAGGGAATGACAGTGCACTTCTTGGCATTGAGCCTGAGGCCATGACTTTGACACAAAGCATCTGTCTCTGTGAGGCCCTCTTGTAGAATGTCTACATCATTAGGTGATTCTATTATGGCTTCCAGTTTGCATTCATCTGTGAACTTTGTTAGCCAAAGACCTTCTGTGCTGGCTTGCACTTCAGAGAAGTAGATGCCAAACAGGAGAGGACCAGGGACCGAACCCTGTGGTACTCCACTCATCACTGGTCTGAAGTCAGACTTGGAGTTAGCTACTTTTACTGTGTGGGTTCTGTCAGTGAGCCAGTTGGCCACCCATCTTGTGACATAGGGATTTATGCCCAGTTTAGTGAGTTTATCTATAATTCCAGAGGGGGGGTGGTATTGAAAGCCTTGGTGAGGTCAAGATAGGCAGTATGCACTACCTTACCCTCATCTACGGCTCTAGTGACTGCTTCAAAGAAGTCAGTCAGGTTTAGTAGACATGATCTACCTTTTACAAACCCAAACTGAGTGGGGTCCAGAGTTTGGAGGTTACCTATGTCTTTGTTTATAAGCTCCAAGATGATACGTTCCATGGCCTTGCAGACCAGGCTCGTCAGGCTAATGGGGCGGTAGTTTTCGGGGTCCATGGTGGCACCCCCTTTGTGGAGTGGGATAACTGTCGCTGTGCATCATTCAGTAGGCACATGGCCTGAGGTGAGGCTATGATTGAACATGGTACTTAGGTGGGGGTGCCAGTTCGTTCTGTAGTTTGTGTAGTACGCAGCCTGGGATGTTGTCTGGTCCCATGGATGCTGTGTTCTTGGCTTTGGAGAGTCCGGTCTTTACTTGTTCATCCGTGATTACAGGGGCTTTGCATTCTTCTGGTATTAAGATGGGCCCTTTGGAGGGTGAGAGGGGGGTAAAGTTATCACTGAACCTAGCTGCCAGGATGTTGGCAATATCGGTTGGTTCTGTATATTTAGTGCCATTGTGCTGTAGCTCAATGCAGATCTGAGTGCTGTCATTGAGATTTTTGACATAGCTGTAGAATGTTTTGTGGTTGTCTTTGGAATCAGTGATGATTTTATTTTCATAACTAGCTTTGGAGGATTTTATGAGGGATCTCAGCTTCTTGCTGAGGCTGACCAGGGAGTTCCTCCAATCTTGGGATTTTATTCTTTTTTGCAACAGCTTCTTCCTTCTGTTGTAGAGTTTGTTTATGGCAGGGGACCACCAGATTGGTTTCCTTTTTTTGGAGGATAGCGTTTTGGTTCTGTTGGGGGTGGCACGATCCATGCACTTGTGCATGTGCTTATAAAGTGCATTTGTGTAAGATTCAGCAGTCGTACCTCTATTTTCCATCTGCATGGGTGTCGTGACGTTTGCCACTTCTGTCTTAAGAAGCATGAAGTTGGCTTTGGAGTAGTTTTTGACTGTGGTTTCCTTAATGGGGGGTGGGGTGGGGGTGGGATATGGATGTCTAGGGTGATTAGCTTGTGGTCAGATCTGACCAGCGAGGAGTTGACCTCTGGCATGGAACACCGGTTACCCATATTGGTAATAACCAGGTCCAGGATATTGCTGTCCCTGGTGGGGGTATGGACAAGTTGATCCAAGGTGTTGGAATTTATGAATTCCAGAAAACGTTGAGCAAATGAGTTGGTACATGAGTAGTTTTCCCAGCTGATGGTGGGGTAGTTGAACTCGCCCATAATTAAGGTATTGGGTTGTACCTTAATATTTTCCAGTATCTTATGAAATGAAGAGTGGGAATCCTGGGGCATGGTGAGGGATCTGTAACAAGCTACAACCTGGATTGCAGTCCAGTGTTAGTTGCACTTGGATAATTTCAGATGCATTATGTTGAGCAACTATCCTGGAGGTGTGGATATCCTTAATGAATATGGACACGCCTCTGCCTTTAGTGTTTCGGTCCAGGTTAGGTGGCCGAAAGGTGTGGTATGAATTATAGCCTGGTAATGCAGGGGTGCTCTTTGGAGCCTTGAATCAGGTCTCTGTCACTGCACAGATGTCGATGTGCTCCATTTTAAGGAGTGCCTCGAGAGAGTGCATTTTGAGATTTAGACTTCTAGCATTGAGTAACATTACCCTCAGAGTTTGCTTACTTGTACCTGTTAAGGTGGTGAATTTAGCATTTGAACCTTGCCTAAAAAAGGCACTATAGAGGTGGCAAGAGCCTTAGCCAGTATCCGGAATCCCAGGAGCGACAGGTGCAGGCCATCTCTGGCAAAGCATCGTGGTCTGTCAAACATGTCGTCCCAGGCAAACAGATACTGGATCCCCTTAGAATCACAGCAGAAGCTTAGCCAATTGTTAAAGTCAAACATTTTGTCCTTGCACTGTGGTATCATTCTGGGTGATGGCAGAATGCTACTCAGGGCTAGGGTCATACCTGCTTGGGCTACAAGATCCGAGAGCTCCTCCATGTCTCTTTTCATGTAGTCCAGGGAGGTACAACTCAGGTCATTCACACCAACATGGACAATGACAGTGCCTGATTATAGAGTCACCTATGACTAGTGTGTTGGCTACGTTGTCTTGCCTTATGGGTTGAGGTTGAGTGGCACACTGATTTTGTGGGCTATGTGTCATTTGGGTAGTGTTGGGGGGTGGTGGTGGTCTACATTTCAGCTTGGGAGGTCTCTGTTAATTGGGCAGATTTTTATTGAGAGCCTCCGTGAATGTGGGTGTGTGCTTTATGTTTCTATGTGTGGGTTTTGGTAGTGTGGGTTTTGAAGGACTATGTGTTGAGTGTGGTGTGGTCCAGGTGTTAACCTTCTCCTCTTGACTCTCTAGTCCAGTCTTGGCTGGAGAGAGCTTGGCTTCCAGTTTGGCTATATAAGTGCATCTCAGAATCACAGGTTGTAGTGTTGGGTGGTAGGAGGACAGGGTTGTCAGTGTACATGAGGCAATTGCTACATTGCCCCAAGATACCCAGATTCATCAGGTTGACAGGAGAAAACACCGGGAGCTGACCCATGGACATGCCTGGATAGGTGCTTATTAATTTAAGTACTAAGAACTATTTTCCTCTTGACAAATGAGGAAAGTCAAGTGCTGTAGTAATTTGTAGTTTATTTAGTGCTTACAACAAGTTCTGAGCAAGTGCTGAGCACAAGGATACAGTTTTGAGTGCTGAAACTAAAACAACTGGCTAGTTCTAGCTAAAACTAAAAGAAGAGAAGCAGGCCATGGCCTGTTTGGTGATCCACAGTCTTGTCCCAGATAATGCAAGGGTCTGCAGGCTTGTAGCCTTTTTCTGGTAGATGCCTCGAATAGCTACCAGACCAATCAGGTATGTTAAGCACAGACACTCACTCTCCAACCAGAAAGAGTCAGGAATCAATGCACTCTGCTCCTACTCTCACCAGGATCAGAATATAAGCACAGATTGCATGCTGTCACCTATAAAGCAGTTGTTAAGCTTTCTGGTGATCAGCAGTCTCCAGGAAATAATGTCCCTGTGCTCCTTCTTTCACCAGGAGAAAACAGAAGCATTAATCCAAAGATGACTACTGAGAGGCAGAATGTGGGGTATACGATAACTGGTGGTCTTGCAATAGATGCTTAAAGGTAATATGAAAACAATGGTTTATCCTAAACACTGCAGTGTACACTAGAGGAGTTAGATGTGAAAGTAGGTAACAAGTTTTACCTGTCTAAAAGTTAGGTTTTAGTGGAGAGTCACTATTTTTAAACAACAAGATAGATTGAAAGGGGATGGTCACTTTTGTATTCTGGTACTATGGAATACAGTAGGGTGGCCAATAAATTTAAATAGTTGAAGGGGAGTGATTTCACAAAATGATAATTTTGTGCTTACTCACACTAGCCAGTAAAAGCAGAGAGGAAATTAGATATATGGTCAAATTAACATAAGAGGCAGGCAACTAGAAAGACAGTGGTGTTTAAGAACACAACAGTAACCGGGTGGGGGTGGGGGGGGTTCTGTCTGACTCACAAGAGACAGAGCTGTGGTCTCTTTTCAAGTTTTACTATGCAGTTAAAAGCAGAATGCAAGTAAAACACAGTGTAAAGAAAACAAACCACAGTAAACAAAATAGAAAAAGGCAATAAAGTAATACAAAACACAACAAATAAAAAGCAAACTAACCTTTCCCTCACAGCAAACTGTAGCCGAATCTTGGTGAGCCTTTCCAGTAAAGCTCTGAAATGTTTTATTTTACCCCTTAAATAAAAGGTTTACTTCCTAGCTCCACCCCCTCAGTTTACAGATGACTAACCTTAGCTAACCTGTTGTACCTTATGTATAACTCCTTAATTGACCACTTGTAATTTCTGTCTGACTCACAAGTGACCGAGCTGTGGTCTCGTTTCAAGTTTTATTATGCAGTTAAAGCAGAATACAAATAAAACACAGTGTAAAGAAAACAAATCACAGTATACAAAATAGAAAAAGGCAATAAAGTAATACAAAACACAACAAATAAAAAGCAAACAAACCTTTCCCTCACAGCAAACTGAAGCAGAATCTGGGTGAGCCTTTCCAGTAAAGCTCTGAAATGTTTTATATTTATTTATTTATTGACATTTATTTATTGGGAAGGTCCACTGGGCAAGAGCCCATTTTCAGTGGAGGCCCGGGGGGGGGGGGAGCCCCAATTACATATCAAATTACATTACATTTAGCCCTTGAATGGGTTACAGAGTTACAAAGAATCTAATACTGCAAAAATATAAGGAGACAATGACAAAAAGGAGAAAAGAATTTTAAACAAATATTTAAAGTTGTCAGTTTTGTTACAGAGATAAATGGCGACCTTGATAGGGTGACAAGTTAAAGTAGCAGTGATAAATTGTAGATGGGTTACATTTTTGTTTCCAAGATTAAGTTAGGAACAAGTTCTAGGGGAGAAGCCCTAGGTGAGGAGAAAGGAGATGTTAAGGAGAGATTCAGGAAGAGATGGTTAATTCATCTGAAGAAGTTATAATAATATTGAGATTGGAAAGTAGGAGGAAGCAGTACTGGGGGTGGGGAGGGGGGTTAAGTTATGGCACTAGTCTGAGTGGTGCAGTTATAGATCCAGTTGGAGAGCAGATGTTTGTGTAGGGTTTTTTTTGAAGTTGGAGGGTTGTTGTATAGAGCGAACATAAGAGGGGAGATTGTTCCAGGATCTGGAAATTGTTCATCTATATAGGAGTTTACCAGCAGAAAGGTTTGGTTTGTGGATTTGTAGTAGATTCTGGTTTTCAGATTGAAGAGACCTAGGAGGAGAATAAGGAGCTGAATGAAGGGCAGTCTTGTGGCTTGTAAATAAGTTTATGGGATGTGGTAAGCTGAAGGGGTGATAAATAATGTATGTGGGAATTCAAGCCATTGGAGATTTCTCAGGGCTATACAATGATGGGTAGAATGACAGGTATTAGAGGCAAATTTAGTGATTTTTATTATAGCAGGATTCAAGCTTTTGTTTCAGGGATGACTGGAGGTTGGTCAATAAAGTGGCTCTGTATGTTAGGGAGGGAAGCAAATAGGAGAGGACTATTGCTTGGTTGGTTGATATGGAGACGAGTGTATTGTGCCTGTAAAGTAGACTGAGTTTTCTATGGGTTTTAGCTATATTGCTTTGGATATGTAAATCGAATTTTAGATTTTCATCTATAATGATACCTAATAATTTGGTACTAGCTACAATTTCAAATTTTATTGAAGTCAATGAGAGTATGTTGAAGTCTTGTCTGTTAATGCTGGTATTTATTTTTGAGTAAACAACATTAGCTTAGTTTTTTGCATTTAGGCAGAGATGGTTTTTGTGAAGCCAAGTCCAATGGTTGTGAAGGCAGTTTGAGTGAATTATTGTAAAGTAGTGAGGTTAGGTGCAGAGCAGACTATTGTAGAGTCATCTGCATACTGGACTAGGGAGGTATGGGGTAATGCTAGGTGAAAGTTATTTATGAATAAGTTAAAAAGAAGGGGGCCTAAGATGGATCCTTGTGGGATGCCAGTAGGGTTATGAAGGTAGGGGGAGATTGAATGTTGCCATTTGATGGCATGTAGCCTATCTGAGAGATCGCTTCTGAATCAATTTAGGGTATGAGAGGAAAGGCCTATGAAAGAAAGTTGAGAGAGGAACATAGAGTGAGAAATGGTGTCAAAAGCTTTTGAAAGGTCTAGAAATAGTGCAGATGCTATTGAGCCAGAGTCACGTATTTTGTTAATGGTGTCCATGAAGGATATTAGTGCTTTGGATGTGCTGTGGCCAGTGTCACGTATTCTGTTAATGATGTCCATGAAGGATATTAGTGTTGTGGATGTGCTGTGGCCAGAGTCACGTATTCTGTTAATGGTGTCCATTAAGGATATTAGTGCTGTGGATGTGCTGTGGCTGGGTCGGAATCCATGTTGGGTGGGGGAGGATGTTATTGCAGAGTAAATAGCTGATTAATTGTTTTTGGACACATTTCTCAAGAATTTTAGAAAGTGGAGATAAAATAGCTACAGGTTGAAAGTTGGAGATATCAGAGGATAAACCACCTTTATTGTGTGGAAGGATAATTGTTTTTTTTCCAAACAGAAGGGACATATGATTCTTGGATAGATCTATTAATTAAGATGCTAATTGGATATGCTACTGCATCAGAAGCTATTTTAAGGAATTTGGCAGGCATTTTGTCAGCTGAGTTGGAATAAGGCTTATGTTTTAACAACAGTTTCTTATTACAGGAAGTAGGGATGGAAGAAAAAATAAATTCAGGACAATTGGGAGGTATATTGCAGTTTGGTAAGGTTGAGCTAGAAGGTAAGCTGTTTTGGGGGTAGCTGAGAAGAGGAGGAAATGGTAGAAAGGGGTGAGATGGAAGAGGTGAGGATAGTGAGGCAGTAAGACTGGCTATTGTATCAATAAAGTATTGGTTAAATTTGGTAGCTATAAGGTCAGAAGGCATGTCTGGAAAGGGGCAAGGGTTAGTTTTTGTGCTTGGGTTAAGGAGATTATTAGTAAATTCCAGAAGTAGTCTTGTTTGTCTTTGTGGATAAGTTTTTTAGCAAGGTTATGAAGTTGTTTGTAATGGGTAAAGAGAGAGGGAGTATTAAAATTATGCCAGAGCCTCCATGCTTTATCCCTAGATTTCATAATGTCTTTTGTAGGTTTAATCAGCCAAGGAGCATGTTTATTTTTTATTCTGATGGATCTAGTTGGTGCTAAGCTTTGGAGAGTACTTAGAAAGGCATTGTATTTTTCACTAGAATAGTACTATATAATTGATAGCTGTGTGTGTTTTTACTAATTCTTATTAGCTAGTAGTTAGCGTGTTGTTGAATTGTTGCAATTTTTGCAGCAATTTCTTGTCGTAGCTTCTTCTCTGTTTACGGCTAGGTCTGTTTAAGTTAGAGGACCTAGTCCTCTGTTTTTTGCTCATCTTTGTGTGTTGTTCTTCAGCAGGGTTAGGCCCATTTAAGTTAGAGGACCTAGTCCTCTGTTGTTTTTTTCCTTGTGTGCAGTGATTCTTGCCTGTTTAGGTTAGAGGACCTTGTCCTCTCTTCCTGCTTTTCCCTCATGTTTGTGTTAGTGAAAACATGTCTAAGGAGTCTAAGGATCATAAACATTTGGATTTTAAGAAGTGTCTCAAATGCTCTCAAAAATGTCAATAACTGTTGGACATAGTAATTGTATTTACTGTCTCTGTGCCATACATCTTCAGGAAACATGTTCCTTCTGTCACTCCTTCAGTTCTCGAGTTCTCCAGGAAAGGAAGAACAAATTGATCCTGAAAGGTCTCCTTAAGCCTTCCTTTGAGGAGGATTTAGCCAGCTCTTCATCTTCACATTCCAGGTCTCCTTCTTCTAAAAAAGAGAAGGGCGAGTCGGCCAAGAGACATTCTCCCACACTGACTATTTTATCTGGACCTCCTCAGAAAATCTCAAAATTGGACAAACATTCTACCTCCTTGGCTCCACTGTCCTCAGAGCCAGTTGAGGTTATCGATATCGACACTCCAGTGTCGGCCCCACATTTTTTGGAGCCGACTACTGAACATTTACCTTGGAGCCAGTCTAGAGAATTATTACCAGTCTCAACAACTCAGATATCCCATTTTGCAGAGATCTAGGTCACCTACTTTATCTTCCAGATCCTCCAAGAGTCTTTCTGAAGAGGATGTAGAGAGAGTAGTACTTAAACTCTTGAAGTCGTCAGCGCTAGCTAATTTGTTACTGGCTCCCACCCAATCGGTTCCAGAACCATCTAAGGCCATACTCCCTGTTTCTGTTCCTCTCTGAGCCATGTTGGTCCTTTGGAGCTAGAGCTATTGGCGCAACTTGTTGTGGAACCTTCGGTTTCAGCACCCCTCATGTCTGTCTCGGAGCTGAGTTCTGCTCCGACACCTTCAGTGCCATCCTTGGTGTCTAGCAGCCAAAGCTCACCAGTCGGCCCTGACAGGGACACTTGGACCTGGACTTCTTCAGTTACGAGCTTACCTCTTGGTGCGTCGGCTAGGCTGAGCTCAGATCCTACATCTGTCTCGGAGCTGATCGCTTTGGAGCCAAGGGCTACTTCCACTTCCTCAGAAATGGGAGTGTCCTCAGAGCCGAAGAGATCTGCCTTCAAGATGATGAGGAGCATGCTGTCTAGGTCTTCAGCTCTGCACAATGGTACCGATGCTCTTCCCCCTTAAGCCCCGACCTCTGTCTCAGCACCATCTCTATCTCTTTGCAGCAGAGACCCGCAGCCTCAGGAGCCCCCATTGGGTGGCCCCCAGTCTTCTGAGACCTCCCTAGAATACCCTTCTGAGGCATCTCCTCGGAAGAGAACTTGCAAGAGGAAGCATGTAGACTCCCCTGATGAGTCCATCATCTCTGATACTGACCTCGAGGAGTCAGAAGGGTCCCCTAGGTCATCCTCTGATGATATCTCCTTTGTAGATATCATAGAGATCCTGAAGCAGAGAGGCAGCTGGCCCACTGTCACCCCTTCTGATGAGGAGTCAGTGTACCTGAAGGCTTTCAGGTCTCAACCTTCAGCGTCTTGGATGTCTCCACCTTTTGATGAGCTCTTGGACCTAGTTAGTCTAAAGTTGTGGGAAACTCTTGATGCCGTGGAACCAGTCCCCAGAAGGCCCAACAAATTTCTTTCAGCCCCCAAAGAGAAAGAGTTTTTGACTAAAGGTGTGCCTGTAGATGCCAAGGGGGTGGCGGCAGCCACAAAGAAGGAACTAGCGGAGACTTCTTCATCTGTCCATCCACTGAACAAGGCGTCTCGAACGATGGATAGATATGGGAAGCATATCTTCTCTTCAGGGCATTTACACTCAGATCGCTGAATTACCTCACACATTTTACTAGGCTTCAAAGAGATCTGCTAAAGGAGTTAGGAAATACTCTCCAAGGTACATTAGCTGAAGGAGTCTCTGAGAAGGTTAATGCTCAGTTGTCCACCTTAAACTCCATTGTTAACTCCTCCATGAGACTGATATCTTATGCAGCAAATGGAGCGAGTTGGGCAGTGGGTTCTGGAGTTTCCCTTAGGAGACACTCCTGGATGTGTTTCTGTAACTTTGTGGAACCCTTCAAATCTACTTTTACCAATGCCCCTTTTGATGGTTCTTCTTTGTTTGGACCAAAGATAAAAGATACACTCACCAGGTGCAAGCAGGAAGGGAAAACTCTCTCTGCTGTGAGAGTATGTTTTTCCATCCCTTCTAGACCATACCCTAAGGGGCAGAGAGGCGGGAAAATGTGATTCAAGAAATCTCAGAGATTTTTCCAGGATGCACAGGATGATTCCTCCTTCAGAGGCAGAAGAGAAGGAGGTAATGGTAGATGTCACCCTAGAGGCAGGGGGGTCCGCAAAACCAGGGTGGCTGTGATTCTTTTCATGGACGTCCCTATCAGCGCTCCTGAAGTGGGGCCCAACTGTGCTTCTCTGGAGCCAGTCGGGTGTTGCTTATCTTTGTATCCAGAAGCCTGGCATGACATCACCCAAGACAAGTGGGTACAAAGAATAATTTTCAGAGGATACTTCATAACCTTCTCTTTTCCACCTCATATCACCAAGAAAATCCCAGATGTTCCACCCAATCACAGGGATCAAGCAACTATAGAAGTTCTAAAGTTGCTTCAAAAGAGTCATCCAAACTGCCCCGCAGACCAGATAGTATTCGGAACTAACTCCAGATTCTTTTTAGTGCCAAAATGAACAGGGGACTGGAGGCCTATTTTGGATCTCAGCAAATTAAACAAATCAGTGAAGAAGTCCAAGTTACGAATGGTAACACTGCAGTCTATACTCCCACTGTTAGAGAAAGATAATTGGATGTGCTCCATAGACCTCTAAGATGCGTACTACCACATAAAAATGGACAGAGCATCGAGGAGTCATTTACGCTTCCGGCTGGGAGCCAGTCATTACCAATTTTGTGCTCTGCCCTTTGGTATCACCACAACCCCCAGGGTGTTCACCAAATGCATGGTGGTAGTGACCGCTCACTTGAGACATCTTAGATTCCAAGTGTTTCTGTACCTGGACGACTGGCCTGCCACCACCAGGCACCTACTTCTACAAGCCAGGTGTTCGACCATCCAACTTTGCACTCAGCTAGGGATTACGATAAATTGGGAAAAGTCTGCCTTATGGCCCTCACAATATGTGACTTTTATAGGTGCAGAAATAGACACAGTCACCATGATGGCTCGTCTTCCTGCAGACAGAAGACAAAATCTGAAATCTGAGACAGCAGATATACAGTCTACTTCCCTAACACAGAGTCAAAGCCAAGACAGTGCTCAAACTTTTGGGGACAATGGCCTCTACTATAACTCTAGTTCCACTAGCCAGACTACATATGAGAATTCTTCGATGGCTACTCTTTTCCCAGTGGTCTCTTCAACAACTGCCTCTGTCTCATCCTATTTTGATAACGAAATTGAACTGTCCAAGGCACATGGCAAGATCACGAAGCTCATTTGCATATCAATGTCCTAGAGATGAGAGCAGTGCTACTAGCATTGCAAGCACTTCATGACTTTCTTCCTCTAGGGACGATAGCAATTCAATCAGACAATATGTCAGTGGTATGGTATATAAACAAACAAGGAGGAACCAGATCCTACCCCCTATGTTGAGAGGGCCTTTGTGTTTGGCAGTGGGGGATATCTTCCAATGCTTTCTAGTTGCAACGTCTATCCCGAGGACAACCAATGTGATAGCTGACAAGCTCAGTAGGGCAATCTTGATGCCTCATGAGTGATCTCTGAATCAGAAAGTTGCGGAACAGATTTTCGCAAATTTGGACAGCCTTGCTACGATCTATTTGCCAGTCCAATCAATGCCAAATGCAGCAGCTATGTCTCCCTTATCCCTCCCCAGGGGAGACACTGAGAAACGCACTTGTCCACAGTTGGCCCTCGGCACTTCTTTATGCATTCCCTCCCTTTCTGCTGATATCAAAAGTGATCCAGAAAGCAAAAAACCTTGGGAAGCAAAATGATTCTTATCACTCCTTACTGGCCTCGTCAGATTTGGTTCCCCTTTCTTGGGCCTCACCTTCTGGACAATCCATGGACTCTGGACCCAGTACCAGACATTGTGACACACATACCAGGTGCCTTCCACCCCTGCCTCCACACCCTCAACTTGACAACATGGCTGCTTCACTTCCATCCCTAGTCAGGCTTTATGATTTCTCACCTGCAGTTACTCATATCCTCATGTCTTCCCACAAGCCTTCTACGAGAAAATTATATGCTAGCAAATGGAAAAGATTTCCTATCTGGGCAAAACAAAAAAACAGATCCTTACACAGCCTCCATTCCCTTGGTGTTGCAATTCCTAACCAAACTTTTTCATCAGGGATCAGCTGCTGCTACAGTCAAAGTTCAATTGGCAGCGATCTCCAATTTTCATTTGGGACAACATGAACCTAATCTTATGGCTCACAGATTGTGTAAATCTTTCCTAAAAGGCACTACCTTGCTGAGACCCCCCTTTCAGGGAACCTGTATCTCCTTGGGATCTAAATTGCCTTCTGTTCAAACTTACTTCCCCGCCTCCCAGGTTGGGAGGGTGGCCTAATGGTTAAGGTATTTGCCTTACAAACACAAGCTGTGGGGTTTGAGTCTCACAAGGGATAATTGGCTAGGCTAAAAATGGCTCGCAAGGGCAGTTAGCTTAGTACTAATCTATGAACCTATGAACCTATTTGAACTCGCACATACTTGTGAATTGAAGTTCCTTTCATGCAAGACCATTTTTCTAGGAGCTGTTACATCCACCAGAAGAGTGTCAGAGTTACAAGCACTGTCAGTCAAACCTCCTTACTTGATTTTTCATAGAGACAGAGTTTCCCTTCATAGAAATCCGTCCTTCATCCCCAAGGTTTGCTCTTAATCTAATTTGAATCAAACTATCGAACTGCCAGTCTTTTTTCTTAATCATTTAAACAGTGCAGAATATAAGTTTCATCAACTTGATGTTCACAGACAGTTAAGGTTCTATCCACATAGAACCAAGGGGCTTAGAAGATCAGACCAAATGTTCGTATCTTTTTCTGAGACAAGAAAAGGTATGCCAGTCTCTAAGATAACATTATCAAACTGTATTTCGTTTATTTACTCTTCCAATGGCAAGGAACTCCCGTTTAAAATTAAGGCTCATTCTACCAGATCCGTATCCACATCTGCCGCTTTTCAAGCCAGAGTCCCAATTGACAGTATTTGTGCAGCAGCAAATTGGGCTACCCCTCGTACCTTTATTACTCATTACAAATTGGATTTGATCTCAAGGGGTAGAGCCTCCTTTGGTTCCATGGTTCTTAGGAGTATATTCCCATGAGCCACCCGAGAAAAAGGTGCCAGGGACGCTGTCCCATATGTAAGAATGAAGGGTAGACAGGACTACAGAATATAAAGAAGTTATGTACTCACCATGATGTTCCATGTTTGTAGTCCATCTTGCCCTTCATTCTTATGAACCCACCCACCTACCCCCATCCATGTATCCTTGGAGGATCTGGAAACAAGATAGTTTTTATCTTCTGTAGGGTGGAGACCTTTCATCTGTGTTGTTCCTTGTGGAAATACCTTCTATCACTTTTTTAGACAGCAGCAAACAAGATCTGGGGATTCTTACTAGTGTACTATGGGATACCTTCCTGGCCACGAGCCAACTGAGAGACTTTGAGCTTTGTAATTGGCCGAGTCAGAGCAGAGGATCATCTCTGAACCCATATGTAAGAATGAAGGGCGAGATGGACTACAAACATGGAACATTATGGTGAGTACAGAACTTATTGTTTTCTAAAACTGGAGGATTATTTCCTGGTGGGATATAAATGACTATGATGGAGAGTTTTTTGGAGCTATTAATATCAAGGAATGTGATGAGAATTTCAGCATTACTGAAGGATGGAATAGGATCAGTATAGGGGGATAAGTGCAATGTGTTGTGTTAAATTAAGGCAATGCCACCTTCTTTTTTGTGTTGTCTATCTGCTCTGATTACATTATAATTAGGGGGAAGAATTTGGAATCATTTATATGTGGTTTTAGCCATGTTTCAGTTGCAGCAAGGATATGAGTATTATTTTGGGTCAGCCAGGCATGAAATTTAGAGGTTTTGTTACAGATACTTTGGAAGTTAATTGTAGTAAGGTGGAGGGTTTTACAGGATGTGAGACCTGGGTTAGGGTGAATGTCGCCTGATGGAAAGAGGGAGGAGATAGATGTGATAAGTTTAATAAATGGACTTTTTGATTTGGAGGGAAAGTGTGGAGTACATTTTAATAGGCAATGAAATCTGTTGTATAAGGTGCACTTAGTTCTCAGAAAGAGGGGTTGCTACATAGATGAGCAGAAATGGTAACAAGACTGGGAGAGATGTGGGAGTAATGTTGTTCGCTGAATTTTAGGTATGGGGTTGTTGGGTCTTGGTTAAGAGCTAAGGAGTTTGAGTTTAATGCTGTAACGTATGTGAGAGATATTAGAATTGTGGTGAGAGACAGTTGATATTTCAGGGAGGATATGATGGAGGGCATTGTGGAGGATAGTGTATATGAAGATCAGAGTAGGAATATGAGAGAGAGGAGTGAGTAAAAGTGGAAGAATGGAATTAGGAGTGGATGTGAAGAGCTTGGAGTTGATGATTGTGTATGAGGGAAGGATTTGTAGGTGAGTGATGTGGTTAGAATTGATGTTTTATATTGCAAGGAAGTGGGAGTGGTTAGGAGATGAAGTAGGAGTGGCACGGATAGTATAAATGTAATTGAAGGTGGGAGGGAGAACGGAGCGGGGCTACACCTAGTTCTGAGTTCCACAGGTAACAGAAAAAAAAACAATTTGTGAAGAGCTCAGGTAAGCCCAGTGGTTCCTTAGAAAGTACCACTGTTCAGATTTACAACTATAAAAAGAAGCACCTTAGGAAAGAAAAGAAACTGTGGGAGAAACACAAATTAATAAAAAATGGGGCTTTGAGGAAATCACTTTAGGGAGAAATGGTTAGCTTTAGAGTTAGTCTAAACAAAAAAAAACAAAGTTTTGCAATGGCCTCAATAGACTAGCCTAAAGTGGATAACCTTGGTGATGCACAGTTCAGTATTTACAGGGAACAGACTGCAATGTACAATTATGTAGGAACTACCATTGACAGAGTCAGTAAACAACAGACATAATTTGGTTGGTTGAATATATTTCTTTTCAGTGGGAACACTGCAGGAAAATAGGACCAGACCAGGTCTGTTAGCATTGCGGGCATTCAATCCAAGTAGAATGCAGGGAATCGAAATACATGTTACTTGGTTGTATATAATTCTTTTCAGTGGGAACACCGCAGGAAAATAGGACCAGAGCAGGTCTGTTAGCATTTTATCTTACCCCTTAAATAAAAGGTTTAGTTCCTAGCTCCACCCCCTCAGTTCACAGATGATTAACCTTAGCTGGCCTGTTGTAACTCATGTGTGACTCCTTAACTGACCTCTTCTAATTTCTGTCTGACTCACAAGAGACAGAGCTGTGGTCTCTTCAAGTTTTAGTATGCAGTTAAAAGCAGAATACAAGTAAAATGCAGTGTAAAGAAAACAAATCACAGTATGCAAAACAGAAAAAGGCAATAAAGTAATACAAAATACAACAAATAAAAAGCAAACTAACCTTTCCCTCACAGCAAACTGTAGCAGAATCTGGGTGAGCCTTTCCAGTAAAAATAGATAATCCTGTACATTTTCCTTGTTGAAATACCCTCAGAAGCAACCACATTGGTCAGTCCACACACATCCACTTCCTTAAATCAGTACATTCCTTTTATCCAATTTTCCCCATACAAAAATATCTAAAATATAAATATAGCATATAAAATACATAACACCAATATAGGAACTCATTATTCATGTCTAAAAACAGTCCTGAAACTCAAAATAGTCAAGAAAAGGGTAATAGAAATACTTAATTATTTATAAATATTTAAATATTTAAACATTTTAAATGTTTAAGATATTAAATACTTAAGCCTACAGCAATTGATATTCCCAGACGATCTCCCATTCAAGTGTTGACATATGTCTTTGCTTACTGTGAGGTATGCACAGTTTTTTTTTTCTTAAAGAGCATTTGCTGTCTTGTTGTTTGGTGATCACTTTATTGTTTATTGATAACATTGTTACATACACATTCTGTATGTCCTGCAGCTGGGTGATTACCTCATTATCGGTTATGTTATAGTGCATGGAGCATGCTGATTATGCTCCGATATTCAGAACAAGACAATCAGTTAAGTACTAAAGTGATATGAGACCAGGGTTGCCAGATTTCCGACTGGCCAGGTAGGGACTAAAAAAAAAAAAAAGGTCTTCCATGTCTTTAATGCGGAACATCAGAGTTCCACATTAAACAGAAATAGCTCTGTGTGTTTATTTTTTATTTGATTGGCCCGGGACAATCAAAAATAAATAAACACAGAGCTACTTCTGTTTAATGCGAAACATTGCAGTTCCGCATTAAACAGAAGTAGCTTTGTTTTGCGATGTTTTGATTGGCCTGTATACCGGCATATGGGCCAATCAAAAATCTCTAAATACAGAGCTTCTTGTGTTTAATGCAGAACTTCCGCATTAAACACAAGAAGCTCAGTGTTTAGCGATTTTTGATTAGCCCGTATGCCGGTATACGGGCCAATCAAAAAAAAAAAAAAACAAAGCGGAGGCTGCTCGGGATTTAAACCGGCAGTGCGGGACTCGGGATCAGGCTGCTGATCTCGGGACAGTCCCGCCCAAATAGGGACGTCTGGCAACCCTGTATGAGACCCAACTTTAACTATTGTTAAGCACCCTATACTTGTGCTGTTATGGTCAGATCTAGCATTAGGCGGAAAATCTATCAGCACTATCAGGCAAATGACATCAGCATAACAAAAGATTTGTTCCTGCTGCCATACCAGTAAGGTGTCTCAAACTTCCTCTTAAAGCATAAAAAGCTGTTAGAATAACAGGATGTGTGTTTGCCAATATTTTCTAAAGGATACAGTGTCTGAAACTTAAATGTATGTCATTATTTAGAGACTTTAGTCCTCAGTGGCTAGAATGAAAACCACAAATTTTATGAGGAACTGACCAAAAATATAAAGCAATCATACAGACGTTCTGTGAAAATCTGGGCAATTAAGAGAAATGAAAGGTGAGTATAAACATAATGGACTGTGTTACACTACTTCAATGCCAGTGTCTGCTACTTGTTTTATGGCAAAACGCTTAGCGTTTCTTGTAACTAGGAGTACATGGAGCAGATAAAGCTCAATTCACTACAAAGGATTATGATTGGGTTTCACTGATCCTAAGTGTTTATTATGTGTTCTCAACACAGATGCCAAGATTCACCTCCTGATCTTCACTCTCAAGATGGATTTCTTGGCATGCACATCTCGAACACATAAATTGGTTAGGATTGGTGACCTGATCATAATCTTATGTATTATTTGCATTTTTAAGTCCTGCTGTTTGGTGATCACTTCATTGTTTATTGGTAACATTCAAACTATCAGTTTCTTCATCCTGCATTTGGGAGATTACTGCATTGTCTACTGACAGCATATTGCATTTAAACATTTTCTTTCTATTTGTTTGATTTAATCAAAGAAAACCTTATTATTGATTTCAACTTTTGAAATGAAGCTGAGTTCATAGTTAGATCTGGAAGATTTTATAAGTAAAGTAAGTATCATCCATATTTTATCCAGTCTAGTTTTGTGTTTATTCCTAGGTTAAAAGGTAGCAACTATTTCTTCTGTTGTAAACCTTATTAATTTTGGCATTCCACCACAGGAGGTTTTTTGTTGAATTAACCTGTATATTTGTGTTTTTTCACAGTAGTCATGAAAAAAGAAATTAATAATATAATGTGACTAAGTCATTCTTAGTATCCTAGCTGAGTTGTTTGGGTAAATGAAAATATTATCCCAGTCTGTTTTTCTAATTGTGCCATTTACTGTATCATAGCTTCCACTGGTAAAGTCTATGAGGTGTGACATAATCCAATTTTGCTCTTAGGTTAAAGAAGATGGTATCATAATCTTTGTATTTATAGAAAATATAGCCAGGAGTGGAGAAGAGAATTATCCCAGGATTGTCAGTGTTATTTAAGATATTGAATTTCATGTTTTTGGGGAGAGGTGGGTCTTTTCTCCCCATTGCATAATGCTACCTCAGTCTACTTAGTGCCCCAGTTCCATTGTAAATTTACAAGCTGCCTCCTAAATCCTAGACTTATCTGACAAAGCTGGGGCCATAGTGGAAGTTAACGGCATCCTGGGAGGTCTGGACATCAACATCTACCAGTGGGGTTGTTTTTTTTTTTGAAATACCCCATCTGTCTCCCCATCCCTTGTTGTTCCTGTGGTACAGTCTGGGGGTGGGTATGTAGGGATGTGCAGCATTTGTTTTGCTATGCCTCAGTGGCCGCTCAGCCATTTTTGCACCCCCTCTCCCTTTGAACATGCCCCTAATAGTGGCATCCCCAGCCTCTGCCAGGGATCATCACTGGTGATTCCCACAGGACCACCCTCCCCCAGGGATGGTAACACCCATCCCTCCTTGCTGCTTGTTTTAAGTTAAGTTACTTAAGGTATGTCCCCCCACTTTTTTTGAAGCTGTCCAACATCCTCCACTCTCTGCAAAAAGGAGCTGCTCTTACAAGTCCTGGAAGTTTTTTAGAAAAAGTAGAAGAAGGTCAAGCAAAGCTTATCTGGTCAGTCTTCAGATTAAAGTACAAATGTGAGCGTGTGTTGTCTGTATCATACCCGTATAAGGGTTATGGTATTGTCAATTTAGTACTGATTGACTGTTTCAGAAAATTAAGAATTATTAGCAGCCCTGGATGAACTTGGGAGTAATCTTCACATATGCACCCCAGTACCTAAAACAATATCCTCCAAGGTTGAACATCCTAGGGGAAATTTGATAAATTTGCTGAAACAGTCCACTGATCACTAAGGACTTCAATGACAGGAAATTTCAAGCCCCCATAAACCCTGAGAACACTGCTGCCTATGCAGAGCTGTTCACACAAACTCTGTATAACCATGTTAATGGCTGCATAGAGGCAGCTGTACCCACCAGGAAAAAGTACAGAACTAACTCAAAAAACAAGCCACCCTGGTAGAGTCACAAAATCAATAAGTTGTATAACAGGAGGAAGAAAATCATGGCAAAAAATTAGGAGGTGAAGCATCCAGCAGGATTAAAGCACCCTCATCAAACTAAACAACTCAGAGGACAAATAAAGTCTACCAAAGCCAAATTTAAGGTAAGTTCGACCTCCCAAGCCAAGGACAACCACAAAGCATTCTTTAGCTATGTCTGCAACCTCAAAGGCAATACAATTGTGTGTAGAGCTCATTGTAAATGGAGCCACCTTTTATGAGCCGGAAGGTATAACAAACCTCCAGGCTGATACATTCTTCTCCAACTTTACTCCTCTCTCTCCTGCAACCCTCCCTCAGGAAATATTATCAAATATAACTCCTCCTACTATCACTAGGGAACAGGTCCTTAATGCTCTCTCTAAGACCAAGAACACTGCATCAATGGGCCCAGACAGCATCCCAGGATGCCTTCTAAATAGCATGAAACATGACCTGTCAGGGCCTCTGGAATTACTATTTAACTGTAGCCTCCAGACAGGCTTCATGTCTCATGAATGGAGAAAGGCAACAGTCATCATTCTGCACAGAGGTGGGCCATCTACAGACCATGGAAACTACAGACCCATAGGTTTCACTAGTCTTATATGTAAAGCCATGGAAAGAATTATCATGGGGATGATCAAAAGAGATATAGTAAACTGCCAGACACTGGACCCAACCCAGTTTGGTTTTGTCAAGGGCAGGTCATGCCTACTCAACCTGGTGGACTTCTTTGAGAAGGTCACCAAAGTAATGGATGAGGGCAAAATTGTTCACACTGCCTACCTTGACCTGGCCAAGGGATTTGACACAATACCTCACTCAGACATTATTGACAAAGTCATGAGGTTAGGTACAAACCTGTATGTCACCTGGTGGATAGCCAACTGGTTCACAGACAGGACCCAGGAAGTTAGAATTGGTGAGTCAACCTCTACAAAGAGACCAGTCACAAGTGGGTCTCTCAGGGATCAGTCCTTGGACTGCTCCTTTTTGGTATTTACTTCCCAGAAGTTAAGGCCAATGTCAGTGGTCTTTGGCTGACTAAATTTGTAGATGACTGTAAATTAGGAACTGTCATTGAATCTCACACTTACACACGTTCTTCAGGAGGGGCTGACACAAACAAACAATTGGGGTCAGAGCTGTGGACTAAAACTAAATACCAAGAAATGCATAATAGTATCCTTTGGGAATTCATCCATCTTTGGAAACTCATATTGACAACACACCCCTTAGAGATGACCCAGTAGTCAGGGACTTAGGGACACACATAGATAGTAATCTAGCCTTTGATCATCACATGTCTACAGTGGTGAGGAAATCATTATATGTTGCACAACTTATAAACAAAGGTATGGCATCTAAGTCCAAGAAAGTCAATTGTTCCACTGTATTTGGCATTCATCAGACCTATCATTGAGTACAATGCCCCTTTTGGTATGTACGTAACCAGGCATATCCTGCAATTGGAATGTCCACAGAGGTTCCTCACTAAAAGAATGCTGGGTGTAAGAAAATGTCCTATGCAGACCGCTTCAAGGCCCTACTCCTGTATTCTGTCTCTTACAGGCTTTTGGGGGGAGATCTATGCCTGGCATACAGGGCATTGTCAGACCCCACTCTGATGGACCTCTTGCATATCCACAAAACAAACAGCACAAGAATTACCCATTCTAAAGACTTAAACCTTGTCTGTGAGATAAATAGGACCTGCTGGAGAGACAAGTATGTATCCCAGAGACTACCCTGTCTATGGAACATGCTCCCCATCCATGTGAAGCAGAGTTCCTCCCTAACCTAATTCAAGTGCAACTTGGACAATTGGATGGGAAACCAGAAATTCATCCCTGGTTTGGCATCTATGTCCCTAATGGACACAGGTAACCTGTAAATGGTTCATCTCCCAGGCCTGTGCTTACACTTATCAAGGCTATCAGAAGTTGTCAGAGATTTGGGATGCATGGCTAGGGTTAAAAAGGCCTTCGTGGTCGTTAGCCTAGTAAACACCTATGAACCTGTAAAAATCCCCCCACAAAAGGTTTACTGATGCATGTGCTGGTGTCTTAGTTTCAGGATATATATAGTTTTCTTTCCACAAATCCTAGAATGTCAAAAATATTAGAGTCCTCCTCCTTAGAGACTAAAACTTTAACCATTTGCTGACATCTTCTTTTAGGCCAAGAAAACTCTGCTACAAGCCATTTTAAACTTTCAGTTATGGTATTTGTCATTACATTGAAGGACAATTCTGGAAGAGGTGATGTTGAGAATTAAAAAGCGGAATCATTATTTTCAGAATGAATAAACTGGTGGAAAAGGAATATTACTCTTCCCTAGAGGAAGTAGGACTTCTGTTTTATTCTTCTTTGATACTTTCTTCAATATCTGTTTAGGTCCATGCTGCTGAAACCTGAACGCACATCAGGCCCCAAAGAAACTATTTGTTAGTCTTAAGTATTTATGTGCAGAGACAGAAACAATTTTCACCCTATAATCAGAGGGTGAAGCAGAAGGTGTCAAAAAGAGCCCTTTTGGTATGGGAAACCAATGTTTTTCTGCAAGAGAGTGTTCTGTTTCACCTTCCTCTTTCAATTTCAGTCAACTCTTTTCAGCTTCAAAATATCTTTCTCTTGTACAGACGTTGTGACTAAAGAAGCTCCCTCTCTCACTGTATTTCAAATGTAGAAGCATTGTTGGATGCTCCATTGTTAGCAAAGAAACTGAATGCATTCACTGTGTTGTGGTAAGGTAACAGTATTTGCCTGAAAGATGCTGGGAAATGGCCAAACGGATTTGGAATCTGTAGAATAAATCTTTTTTCCTTCTAGTTGCCTCATCTTTTTCTAGATGATCTACTTTACATTTCCTATTTCTGATGTTTTCAGCTAAGAATTTATTATTTGATTTACTTTTGAGGAATCTAAAGCATTTTTCTTTTAACGTTTCCTCAGTTTGGTCACTTGCTTAAAGTTACGGCAGTGCTTACCAAAGCCACATCCTTTATTTAATTTTATTAGTACTGAAGAAGGAACTGATAATGATCAATGATAAGCACCGAACAATGAAAGTAAAGAAAAATAATACCGAAAATACTAGAAAAGTAATAAAAGTGAAGCCAGTAAGCCGCAAAAGCAGAATAAGTTTGTTTTGACTAAAAGGAAGAAGCAAGACCAAGTGAATGAAAGTAGCACAACATAGAATATAAAGGGGGGGGGGGCTTGTGCCACTTTATATCAGTACTTATAACAAGCACAATATCAGGTTTAATGCCACATAGGGTAGAGTTCACTACTTTGGCAAACTCTGGCTATGGAAAGAGATACTTTAAGTGAGAAAATCAAAATGTTATGCTTTGCTGTTACAGAGACACTCCCTGAAAAAGACTTACCCGTAGGAACCATGGGTGGAACAGCAGAGAAAGGATATTTGCATGTCATCCAAGACAATCCCCAGGAGTCAGCAAGCTCTGCACGGTGTGCAGGAATAGTGCAAGAGCTGCTGCATGAAATATGGACAACGAGCGATCCAGGAACGAGCTCCCGGGATGTGCACGAGCGCTCCTACACTATTCCTGCATGGACACCACTGCTGTATGCTAATTACCCCATTTGCTGGTGAAAACCATGCAAAAGAGGTGAATTGGCAATCCTGGATGCAGGCAGGCATCTGTGCAGGAATAGTGTAACCTGCAGAAATGTATTCGGTTACCAACCAAATACATTTCTGCAAATTACAAAATAGAGGGATGACAGCACCAAAGAAAGCATGTATTCACTCTAGTAGCCATGCCAATGGTCAAATATATGTCCATTGGCATGGGAAATAGTTGCAAAATTATAAAAAATAATGTTTATTTGTTTTTGGCCAATTTCGGCCACTTAAGCGTAGGGCAGCGGTGTGCAAACGGGATCGGACCAAAAATATGAAAAAAAGTTGGAAATAAGCTTTTAAACCCAAATCAGCATTTTACCATGATAGTCAATGGCATGCATAAGACAGCTATACCAGGGAATAGTAGTTGCTAAGGGGGAACACTGAGTGTCAGCTTTGTAACCAAGCATTAGCAGTCTGTTTTATGCAAACGAGAGGACTGATACTGAATCACAGAATTCCTCTCAGTGTTAGCTTGCATCCAACCTTGTAGATGCAGCAACACCATGGTATAAGTATAAGAGGTAAATGACCTTATAAGGGGAAGTGTCATGCATGCTGTAAGCTTATTGGAGCTCTGTGGCCCGTGTTTGCCCTTAGCAAAGCACAGCTAAGGAAGGTGGTGTGTCTGGGGCTGTCTAGCAGTGTTTACATTGCCTAAACCTGTGTGCACACTGTGCACTGGGTTTTAAACCAACCCCCCCCCCAAAAAACACAGGACATAGCAGCTCTGTTCACATCTGAGCACTGGGTATGCATGGCATGCCTCGGGGCTTAAACGGGAAGGCAATAGGAAGGGAAAACAGCAATAGGAAGGCAATCAAGGAGAACTAGCATAGCTGGCAGGTGAAATGTATCAGAATCAGCCAATTACACAGGCAGCAACCCAGCATACTACTATAAACTATGCAAACACCTTTCATTCTGTTTTTTCCCACAAATTCTACACCACTGGTGTACACAGACATGGAAATTTTACCTGACAAAACTAACAAAATGTTAGGGGCTGCTGTTGCTCTCATACATCAATATGTGGAAGAGACTGAGGTTGGTGAGGATGTGAATGCTGACGACCAACCCACAGTGAGGAGGAGGAGGAGAAGAGTGTACAGACCCAGGGTAACCTACTGGGGCTACATGAGCTGCAGATAGTGGTGCGCTATAAGGTGGACAGGGACATTTTACAGCAAATTGTTGAGCTGTGCCGGCCACGCCTCACACACAGAACCAAAAGAGGGGAACCCATCCCAGTGGATACCAAGGTATGTGTAGGGTTAAGAATACTAGCCACAGGCACCTTCCAAAGGGCAACTGGGTATATCATGGGGATCTCACAGGCATCAGCATCCAGGGTACTCCACCAGTTCCTGGATGCCATGTCAGCACATACCGGTGAGCACATATATTTCCTCAACACCCGTGAGGTGTTGCCCAGCAATATGCGCCTCTTCCACCAAATAGCAGAATATCCTGAGGTAGTGGGTGCTATAGACTACATGCACATACACATCAAAGCACCACCTGGTGAGCGGGGTAGGGTCTACATAAACCACAAGGGCTTCCCCTCCCTCAACTGCCAGGTCGTGTGCAATGCCAAGGGCATTATCTTTGATGTGTGTGCTGGCAGCCCTGGAAGCTATCACAACTCCCACATCTGGCATATTACACAGCTGCACCAGAAATTTGCCAGTGAGGACATCCCATGTGGCCACCTAGTGGGGGATGCTGGTTATGTACTGGAGCCGTGGCTGATGACACCCATCAGAAATGCACACACATCTGAACAAGAACTCCATAATGAGGCACATGCACAAACCAGAATCATAACAGAGCATGTGTTTGGGATGGTCAAGTCACGGTTCCACTGCCTGGACATATCCGATGGAGCCTTGCAGTACTCTCCAGCTACATGTACACAAATGTTCATTGTATGTGCCATGCTACACAATATGATCCTGTGGAAACAGATGCAGCCAGAACAGCACGGGGCAAGGCCACAAAGTCCCCTGCCATTGTCAAGGCCATCACAAGCACAGAGGGACTTGGAGGAGGAACAACTTGAGCCTGGCCATGTAGGCAGAAGGAGGTGTGGCCAGTATGCCCAGGCTTTGGCAAAGAGGCAATGCATAGCACATACACTGACACAGTAGGGATTCAGGGAATGACACCTCTCCCTGACTCGCACATACAGTAAAAGGGATGCCAAACATGACACTACCTGTGCTTTATCATGTATAGGGAGTGTACTATGTGCATCTGACATAATCAGCCCTCCAGCACCATCCTCAATACTGGTGCAGCCACAAGGTAAGTCACTCTTCCTATCAAGTTGCTGAATGGAGTAGTATATTCTGCTAGTTGTATCTATGGTATGGATGTGAGCATGCAAGGGAATCGACTGGCTGAAAGGGATGGCAGCAGATAGTGGACACCTATATTAGCAGCATGAAATCCATAATAAATACTGGTGTCAACAAAGTTGGTGGTACTAGACAAGGTGACAAATCCCACTGCAGTACATGTGGTGGCAAAAATGTGTGTCCATAGGTCACACACATGCATGTCAGTGAGGCTCACATACCCAAAAAAAGTCTCAGCCAGTAGGACAAGTGTAGATGACTATAAAGAAAGGCTGTGCTAAGGCCTCCAATTGATGGCAATGTTGAAAAGCCCCCCTCCAGACCTACACAGACAAAATACAACAGGTCTGGCAGTTGTATGTTAGTTCTGAAGGGTAAGAAGTCTGAAACTGAAGTCAATAAAACCTAAGATCTGTACTCTACTGATATGCCTCTAGTCTGCATGATAGTTCAGAATACAAAACCTAAAATCCTATGTAGAAATGCAGTAACATGTACGTGTGGGTTTAATAACCTGAGCTGGCCCAATTTACAGGATAGATTGTTGCATGTGTACAATATGCAGGGGATCCATGTGTTAGGAGGTTGTTGCATGTTCAATATTGTCTGGAAGTGGTCAGCATGTAGGCATGGAGGGTTGTGTCTTGGTGGCCTATGGCCAGTACTGTTGATGACAGGGCCATGTTCCAACAACTGCAGTGCACCCACAATGCATCTCAGCAATACCCATGTCAGCAGACGTCCATACTCACTGTCCAGATGTCAATATCTGTCACCGTCTGAAAGATGGACATGCCATGAATGTGGGCCCAGAAATACACAGGTGGAAGTACCCTAGACAGAGTGCATAAAATGTAACTGTCAACTGCACACACCTTTGGAATTGTACATACAGGTTAGCAGCGCATTAGTTGGCTGTGTAGTATGGAATACTGATGTAGTCTGGCCAAACAATGGCAGATCACAAAAGGCACAGTTATGAAGTAATGAGAGACTGCCTATGTACCCGCACAAGGCAGCATAAGGGGAATGTCCCAGGTATATCTGTGAGTCAGCTGCAAGAAACTTCCATATCACACATGCACTCGGCTCGTCCCACCATCAGCCACAGGCTTATCACAAGTCATATCCCTGCTGTTGGGAATGAGTACATTATGACACCCACTTTTGTACAGGAATACCCACAGAATGCAGCATGCTGAAGAGGTGTCCCATACAGGTGTGTCCCTAGCTGTAAGCAGCACCCTGCCAGTATCCAGACCAGTGGATTAATATGGACAGGAACTATTGCCATTAACATCTTGCACACTTACCCTGTCACCCCAGGGGCCTGTGCCTTACCCATACTGCCAATGTATGTTATCTCATGGGGTCCCAACTAACAACATAACACAGTCCACAGAACACAAATGCAAGGCCATGTTGACAAATCCCAGTAGCATGCCCATCATTTCCTACTGCATGAACTGTGGACCAACCCCTAAATACTGCTGGGATGAAGGGACTACTGTAGGGATACTTCTCAGATATCACTCGCATAATGTTATGAAGAGGATAGAATAACAGAGTGGGGGGGGTGTAGAAGCATGGAGGTCTTGGACTGTGTGAAGTCTGAAACTCTGATGTGTGCCTATACTACCCCTGCCTGCAAACCTAGTAATGGATGGCTACAAACCTGCTTGTAAACCACAATGTGAATGGGGAACTGACCAGCTATATGAGCCCTGCCTCTGGGTAACCTGGGTGAATCTGTACAGCTGAGAGGTACGGCCACAGCAGGATATGGCCATTCTGGTATGTTGATATATGTACAAGCAGAGGATCCTCAGCCACCACAGTATCAAGGTGCTGGACCATTTACACAGACCCATCAGCAAGTGTCTGCAGCTCCCCCTCTAGAATTCCATGGGTGTGCAAGAATATGTAGGCTGCAGACCACAATACTGGACTCAGATTCATTCATCTTGTATTCCCCAGGAAATTACTGTGAGCAAATAAGTATATCTGTCAGTAGTTGATGACATAATACATCACAGTGTAAAACAGTACATGTCTGAATATCTCTGCTAACACCAACCATGTAACACAAGCAGCACAGACAGCAATAGTTACAGTATCCCATCATCTGTCGCCCATTGTAATTCCATATTGTCAACCTATCTACAGATATCCTGCAGAAACAGGTTGCTAGCTGTAGGTGCAGAACACAAAATCCTGGACTGGAGTACAACCTACCTGGAATGGATTCACACACTCAATACAGAAGGTCATACTGGGCATGCTCCTACACTTAGAGAAATTAAACCCATGTCTGACAACACAGTGGACTATACATATCTGTCAGTCGCAGATGTCTGTGCACACACACCACATTGTACACCATTCATGCTTTGCACACACACATTAGATAGAAATACTCACACATATTCAAGGCCAACACACTATAATATGTCAAACATACACACACAGAGATATGGGGAAGCGAGAGACAGACAGTGCCAGAGAGAGTTCCATCATGAGGCCTGTCCCACCCATCACACGTCCAATTGGCCAATATCGCATGATGTGCTGATGTCAATCACTGTAGACATTGTTTTTGGTAGCCCTCAGCCCTATAGTGTCTGTGGTGCTTGTGATAACTGTGTAACACGATAGTAAAAATCAGTATTCATCTAGCATTTGTATACCCAGTCCTGTCAAATGTAAAGTTGTGTGTGACTGAGTGTTGTGTGTGTGTTTCCAGAGGAATGGTTTATGGCCCATTCACACACACTGCACTTCCCATTGCCCATGTTAGCACTCCTGCTGTCAGTCACCTTGAAATAATCTTCTGGCCAACTCTCAGCCCTATAAGCTGCATGGCGCTTGTGATACATGTGTAATAATGTAGTGTAGCAAAATAGTTAGGTAGGAGTTCTAATCCCAAACATGGCAACTGTGTGTGTGTGTGTGTGTGTGTGTGTGTGTGTGTGTGTGTGTGTGTGTGTGTGTGTGTGTGGAGATGAATGCTTTTGAGGCCATTCACAGTCACTACACCTTATATTGCCCTACTTTAGCAAGCCTGCTGATGTCAGTCACCTTGAAATAACCCTTTGGACAAGTGCTAGCCCCATAAGCTCCATGGCACTTGTGATAACTGCATAATGCTATAGTGTAATATACTAGTTAGATATGAGTTCTAATCCCCAAGATGGCAACTGTAAAACTGTGTGTGTTTGTGTGAGAGAGTATGTGTGTCTTTGATAATACCTGATTTTATGGACATTCACACTTACTACTCTCCCCTTACCCCTCCTTTAGCACTGCTGCTGATGTTAGTCACCTTCAAAGATACCTGTGGAGAGCTTTCCAACACACAAGCTCCGTGGTGCTTGCGATAACTGCGTAATACTGTAGTGTAGTATACTAGTTAGATAGGAGTTCTAATCCCAGACATGGCACGTGTGAAACTGTATGTGTTTTTGTGAGAGAGTGTGTGTGTCTTTGATGATACCTGATTTTATGGACCTTCACACTTACTACTCTCCCCATACCCCTCCTTTAGCACTGCTGCTGATGTTCATCACCTTCAAAGATACCTGTGGAGAGCTGTCCAACATGTAAGTTCCATGGTGTGTGCCATAAATGTGGAACAATGTAGTAGCTACCATAGGTATGGGTTTGAATATCATCTGTGGCAAGTGTTTGTATGCGTACATATGTATGTGTGTACCTCAAATATTTTGGCCCCATTTACACCCAGTATACATCTCAGAGCCTGACTTTAGCAGTCCTGCAGATATCATCCACCTTAGAAGTACCAGTTGCCAACCCTAAACCATGTCAGGTCAGTGTTGTATTTAGTAAATGTGTAACCATAACGGTCTGTACAGATTGTTAGATAGAGGTTTGAACCTCACCCCTGGCAAATGTAAAAGTGTGTAGGGTAAAATTAGTTTTGGGATCTCTTACCCACTACATCACCCAGTGCCAGTATTTACAAGGGCTGGTGATGTTCCTCACCTTAGAAGTACCTTGGGACAACATCCATCCTATAAGCTCCATGGTGCATGTGATAAATACATTATACTGTAGTAGCAATACATAGCTAGATAGGGGTTTGAATCTCAGTACGGGCAAGTGTGTGTATGTCTGTGTGTCTGTCATCAGTATCCTGTGTGGAGGTTGCTGTGATTGTGTAATAACAGGATCAATTGTGGGGCAGGTTTTGCTAAATTATTATGTTGAGGACCTAGTATATGTCACAATGTCCACCTTACAAGGACAGCAGATGTCAAACACCAGAGAGGCTGGTGTAGACAACCCACAGCCCTTCATGTGACATTATGGATTGGTGAACAATATAGGCAACCTTTCTATTACTCAGAGAACACTCTCCACCCACGTCTCATACACAAACACACTTGGCTAGGCAACAACCACTATATAGGTAGATCCCTGCATATTGCCTCACAGATAGTAACCATGGTGTGATTGCAGTGGATCTACATGCCTGTTGACCACAACAGTGGCACTGACATCAGAAAGTACTTTGATGTGTTACATCTCCTGACTGATTGTATGTTATCCAGCAAGTAAAAGGACATGGTACCCTGTTCCATCCCTGAAGTAGGCAAATAAATGCTTACAGTGGCCCTCTTATGTTCCCCACTGGACACCTGCAACAACTGTAGAGTCTGCAAATGTAACCCACAAAGGGAATACCATGCCTTATACACATGCCCTATATGGACAGACGCCACTAACTCCACTGAATATCTGTATCATGCTGTCAATGTAGGCGCAAGCAAAACCTCAGTTACATAGCCAGGTCTCTCCAAATGAGGTCAGGAATGCTAAATCAGAAGATAATCTGTCCACACAACATGCCTCAGAAACCTCAAGTACACTTCCACATGTCAAAGAACATGCGTGTGGGACATGTGCACAACCCAGACACTGTCCATATTATGGAATATAAATCACATACATGGGAAGCAGTGCATATCACTGGCCACCCACAATAGTATCCCAGATGAGTGGATGGTGAATACAGTACCCACCCCTGGGGACCACTCCAGGGACTACACCCCTGAGGCACACTGGAGACTATTGTCATGTGGCCTGATGCCAAGGTATTCCCTTTGCCTAGCCTTGTACAGCCTTCAGGCCAATTCACCTACTACACACCTGTGAAGCAATGAACCTAAGCATCTCAGTACTGGCAAGTGTGTGTGTGTGTGTGTGTGTGTGTGTGTGGAAATGAATGATTTTGAAGCCATTCACACTCACTACACCTCCCATTGCCCTACTTTAGCACACCTGCTGATGTCATTCACCTTGAAATAAACTTTTGGCCATATGTCAGCCATATAAGTTCTGTGGCGCTTGTGATAACTGTGTAATACTGTAGTGTAGCAAACTAGTTAGGTAGGAGTTTTAATCCTGATTCTGCCAACTGTGATAATGTGTGTGTTCTGCAGAGAGAGAGAGAGAGAGAGATAGTGTGTTTGTGTGTATGTGTAAGTGTGTGTGTGTGTGTGTGTGTGTGTGTGTGTGTGTGTGTGTGTGTGTGTGTGTGTGTGTCTTCATTGACACCTACTTTTGTGGGCATTCACACTTACTTCACTTCCCTTACCCCTCATTTAGCACTGCTGCTGATGTTACTCTCCTTCAAAGATACCTTTGGACAGTTTTCCAACATGTAAGCTCCATGGTGTGTGCAGTAACTGCATAACACTCTAATAGCAATACCTAGGTATGGGCTTGAAACTCAGTACTGGTAAGTGTGTGTTTGTGTGTATCATCAGTATCCTGTTGGGGTGATTGT
Organism: Protopterus annectens; assembly: GCF_019279795.1. NCBI lineage: Eukaryota > Metazoa > Chordata > Ceratodontiformes > Protopteridae > Protopterus > Protopterus annectens. The sequence continues at coordinate 371,677,699 of NC_056744.1, read as the reverse complement.
GTAATGACAGAAGTAATGACAGGATCCATTGCAGTGCGGGTTTTTCTACATCATTATTTTAGGGACCTATATGTCCCAATGTTCACATTACAAGGCCAACAGTTTTCAAACACTGTAGAGGTTGTTGTAGACAATCCTCAGCTATAAATGTGTGCAGCCATGTGCAATTACTATGTGACAGTATGGATTAATAAAGAGGCAGCCATTATAGTACCCAGATACCACTCTCCACTCACGGATCACACACAAACACACTTGGCTCTTACTCTCTTACTCCCTTCCTTCCTTTCTTACTTTGTTTCTGCCTCTCTCTCTCTCTCTCTCTCTCTCCCCTCTCCCTCTCTGGTGAATGTGGAAAAGTACATCTATTTTGCATAGGCAGCAGCTTGTGTTTTGTAAGTAATGCTCATGATCAGCTGATGGCCTGTGCGCAAATCACAGTCCCCCCACTTGCTAATTGCATGTGGAATAGCTGTGGTATCATTCATATAGCCAATTGCATGCAAACGCACTCCTATAACTAAGCACTTCATGTGGGTGTTGGCCCTTTTCCTTCACTGTGAGCAGGACTTCATGAGGGTGTCTGACAAACAGCATCACAGAGGGTAGTTGGAAATACCTCTTACAACATACACTGTAGACAGGCCAAAAACAGGAGGGTATGTTCCAGACATGGGGACAGAATGTAAGTATTGCTGTTCTACCTTTGAAGTAATGTTGGTTTAACAGGGTTTGTGTGGATATGGCTGTTCTACATGATTTAAAGTCTGGCATGGCAGTGTTATATGGTTGAGGAAACCTCTCACCTGTAGGGCTATCTGCAGACTGGCCAGAGTTTGGAGTCTTAGATGTGGTGTGTTACTCACACATTTCCTATCTTTAGAAATGTAGTAGCATACTGTGATGACTGCAGATGGTACATGGTGACATCCATGTGAGTTACTGACTTCATATCCCTCAGAAGAGATATGTCAGAACAAACCCTGTTACACCAGGAATGTTCTCAGTTTATCACAGGAGTATGTCAATATTGGCCCTGTGTTTGTGCCTCTGTCCCCGAAGTCTGTCACCCTTTGTCCATATATCATGCAGTAAGAGGTGCATATGTACAGTATATCATTATTTACTGACATCATACCTGATAACAAGTCAGTGAGATATCAGACTGCTAGACATGTTACGTATAGTAGGCCTTATATTTGAGGACAAAACCTGAACATTCTGTTGTAGTCTGTACAGTAGTGAGGTCTGTGTAATTATGGTGATTGTTGACAGAGTGTGCATTGTGAATATGTTACTTGGCCTGTGTACAGACTGTGGTAGATGTCAGTGTTCTTGGCCCTGTTCTATCTGACGTTGCATGCTGCTCCAGTTTCTGGTACCCTATCAGTATATATGTTTGTAGGGCCAGACTGAGACATGTCCCATACCACACTCAGGCATCAGACTACACTGTGTATTGGGCCAGTATATGTAGGGTTAGTGTGTGAGTGGAAAATATGAGGATGGTTTTGTTCACACA
>NC_056744.1:371633677-371673677 GCF_019279795.1 Protopterus annectens | reverse complement strand
CCTGGGGATCACTCAAGTGGCATCAGATGATAGATGGTCTTTTGACAAATGTCAGGTGGCATGATACCAGTGTACCCACATCCCCTACTCTTCTCATCTCTCCATGGACATTATCCTGGTACACACCTAGGAATGCCTGCACCTATGGACCCCAGTACTGACAAATGTGTCAGTGTGCATTACTGAGAATAACAGTGCCTGTGTGTTTGTAAACTTGTAGTTGACAATACCCTGAGGGCCTTCTCATCCACTACACCCCCCATTGCCATACTTAGAAATGGCTGCTGCTGTAATTGATGTTAAATGTACCTTGTTACACTCTTCACTCTATGGGCTACCTGGAGCTTGCCGTACCAGCATAACACTGTTCAACAAATGGGTAGATAGGTGTGGGTTATCCTCTGAGTCCTGGCAAGTGTGTGTATGTGTGTGAGTGTGTATATTTGTAGGAGACAGCATTCTGAGGCCACATTATCCAAATACGATAAACCTTGCCATACATTATAAGGGATAGTGATGTTGCTGACATTAGGAGAGCCATGACAAACCCTCACCCTACTATCCCTGTGACATGTGCAATAAATGCATATCCCTGTAGTAGCACTGATTAGATAGACAAGGGGTTGTATTGCAGTCCTGGTTAATGTGTGATTGTGGGTATGTCAGAGCATTATCATGGGTTTCAGTACAATACCCAGTGTGGGGTGTGGGTGCTGGGTATACTGTCTTTACACCATAGTACCCCCAGTACATGTCCCAATGTCCACTGTATGAGGACCGCTGTCACCATTAACCATACCAGTAACTGATTACACTATCCAGCCCAATGATGCATGTGCTGTGTGCAAATTCTCTGTAACAGAATGGACTCACAGACAAGGTAGTTAGCACTGCTAAACCCAGGTCTGTCAGATGTGTCTATGACTGTTATGTGTTTGTCAATGTGTATATGACAGTATGGCATGCTATGTATTGTTCATTAACACCCAGTACATTCCACATTACCATACTGTACAAGGCCTGGTGATGTTCTTCACTTAACAAGAAACTCGGAACACACCTCATCCTAAAAACTCTGTCGTGTGTGCAACTAAGGCCAAACACATTAGTAGCAATAAATACCTAGGTAGGGGTTCTACTCTCAGTGTTGCCAAGTAAGTGCTTGTGTATGTGAAGGGATCTACTTCAGTTTGCAGAAAATACATGTCCCAGGAGATCATTTGTTCGAGAACTAACTGGCAAAAGCTAACATTTCAAAGGAACCATTTTGTGGAAATTCATTCCATCAAAACTAGTAGTAGATGTGTAAATGCCCTCTTCCCTACTATACAGCTGTACAGCGATACTGGAGTTGGTATATATAGTTTGGTGTGGTTGTTGTGGGCACAGCCACCCTCATTGGGGTTATTGTTGTGCGTATCCCCCCACCTAGTCTGCTGTTATACTGTACAGTTTATGTTAACAGGATAAGTAGTTGTTAGTCACACTATGTGTGGTTCTATGCCACCCCACACCCTCCAAATTGGGGGGGGGTGTGCCACTCACACCAGCATACCTACGTTTAACAACTCCAGGATTGTACTACATTGGGGAAGAGGACATATACCCTGCCAGTACCATCGTCAATGACATTGAACTGGCAGACTGATTATTTACTGATGTAATGTTTTGCCTATTTTGTCTTGGTGGAATTACATAGGCCAAAATGAGTTCACTGCAAAATTAAGTACATCCATGTATACAGTATTCTTTGTGTATTTCATCAACACCAAAGCCACTGTGTGTGTTATTCACAAACATTTGGTGTGTGCCACCCAGTACACTTAACATTGTCCACTGTAGAAGAGCTGCTGACATCTGCCACCATGCACTCACCTGTATACACCCCTTAGACCCATCAGCCATATGGCACATGCAGTAACTGTTATACAGACCTGTTACTTGTGTTCAGCTGTACCCAGGATATGGCACAGTCAAGGTGTCACCACAGTGCCATACTCCTTGTAGGAAACAACAGCAGACCAACATCCTGCTGACACATAGACACCTACAACACAAACTGAATACATTAAGGAAACCACAATCAGTCAGTGTTAATAACAGCTATAATGCATCATGGCTGGACAGCTACACATCCTGACATGTAACTTTAAACTTTCCTGCTGAAAACATGTTACACAGCATTACATTGGTACACCTTAGTACAGTCACCCTGTGCATCAGAACCATATTAGCATGTCCCTGCATCGATGGTATGGATGACAGGGATGTGGCACAGGTATCAGCATATGCACAGGGTATTTGTGGGTTTGCTAGAGACCTAGGCTGAGCCATTTGGTTGACATCATGTGTGTGCGTGTGTGTGTGTGTGTGTGTGTGTGTGTGTGTGTGTGTGTGTGTGTGTGTGTGTGTGTGTGTGTTAGGGGGTTCTTTATCAATTGGGCTGTGCAGTTGTGATGTGTGTAGGTATGGAGAAGCCCTAGCTGTGTTGGTGATGTGTGTGTGTATGTATGCACATAGTTCTGCCATATGGCTGCCCTATACAGGGGTTTGTTGGACAGCTGCAGATCATACATGGCAGGGTGTACAGTTCACTGTGTCCAGCCATGGACATGAGAACTGTGCCTGTCAGGTGTTCTACGGGCACTACCAGGTAGAAGCCCAGATATGTTACTCTCTCCTGATGATGACAAATGTCCGCTGGATCTGCGTCCCTGTTGGGACCAGCCAGGACCATGTGCATGTGGCCTGCTGCATTGTGGTGTGGACAGCACCACCCCTCTGCAGTGCTGTGCTGGTACTGCCACTACGGGAGCAGCTGTGACTTGTTGCATGTTCACATAGACCTCCACCTGTTGGTGTTGCTGACCTACGTCCATGTGGGTGATGCCATACTCCAATATGCTCTAACACAGAAATCACATGGTCGAGGATTCCCACCATCTCACCCTGCCATCTCTCCAGGACCTCTGCAAAATAATGGCAGGCACCTGCAAGATCATGGACGTTGTCAAGTACAGCAGAATGAGTAACCCTCTGGAGCCTCAGACCCTGTCTGGCGTAATGTTCCATACATGTCTGTGCCTCCATGATGGCCCAAAACATGTGTCTGGTGACACCTGTTGTGGCACTTCTGCCAGGGGCATGATGGCCAGCAGCCCTCCTATGAGCACTCCTGTACATCTGCCTGTGTGGTACCTTGCCGGTTATCCAGCTATGGCTGCTGTGTAGAGACACACTTGCCATAGTCCCCACACTGTCCTGTCCTATGCCACCACCCTGCCAACTGTCCTTCATCTATGGCCACTGGTGATGGGGTATGTATAGGCATTGTAACTGTGTGCGGGGATGGGGTGGATAAAAGTGGGATGTCAACCGATGGCACAGCTTCAGCCCCTGACAACCCTGCCTGTGCCTCACCATACCTATCACTATTGTCAGAGGCTGTATGGACACTAACATCAGTTTGCCTGCAGGAGGGACCCTGACCCACCTTGCCACTTGTGAGGGGAAAACAAAAAATGTAATTTAAGACCTGTACGTTATTGCTTACCTCTACACACATTCACACACACACACACACACACACACACACACACACACACACACACACACACACACACACACACACACACACACACACACACTTGCAGGTGAGGTGGTGCAAAGACATTACACAGACCTTTCATTACCCAACAGTCAACATGCATGACATATGGCATTCAACAGCATGCACTGCAGCTATAGTAAATTCCTGTTACCAACATTATACATCTCTGTGATGCATGAGTTGTGTTAGTAGGTGATGTCCCTTCCCCTGGAACACACTGCACCTCTGTACACAGTATTGCTTTGCACGTGTTCAGCACCCTGGCATGTACTGCGCACCATAACTCATACTGACACAGACCTGGGATGATATGAGGACTGATGTCAATAGATAATGCCTGACCTCTGATTTGCAGATCTCATTATCAGCAGTGCACATATGTGCAATAAAATCCGATTACATTGACAGCCTTCAAAGCTTACTGTGGCTATGAGGAGTGTACACACCCTTGTTGACATGCTAGCCTGTTCCATGATATGCAATGGGGCCATAATACTGCATGTGTTAACATTACACACACCTGATATGTGACATATGACATGTGCAATCAAATGCAGTATCAAACAAATGTGTTAGTCATGCAGATGCTGATTGAGATGCATACAATATGTGGGTTGCATAAGTGTGCACTCCCTTAACACAATGGTTTGATGCAGCACCTGTTAAGTGAACTACAGCAGCCACTATTCCTGGAAGGAGTATACTAACATGGCCCATCTTCACTTACCATTATTTGGCCACTCTGCCCTACAAATGTCCATCAAGTCTGCAAGATTACAAGGTCAGCTCATGTGCACAGCCCTTGGAGGTCACATATTGCTTTCACTATTGCTGTAGAATCAGGGTTATGTCTGGCACAATTCATAACCTTGACTGTGTTCAGATACAGCCATTCTTAGTGAGCTTTGGATGTATGCTTCAGTTCACTGTTGTGTTTCAGGATGACACCCCTCCCCATCCTCAGCCTTATTGCAGATGCTTGGCAGCTATGGGCCACAAATGAGTGTCATTTTGCAGTGTTCCAATTTCAGAATGCCATGGTCTACCGGCCTAGTTCCTGCTAATGAACAGCAAACCTAAAGGTGTACACTGGCACCAGAAAGGTAAAAATGGGGATGGTGGGCCTGAGGTGGAGTGAGGTGTTGCTTGTGCACCACATGCATCTTTATTAATACTGTCTGTAGGTTTCAGCCTTGGTCTCAGTACACCATTACACATTGCAACACATGCCTTTGGGAGACTTGATGTTATGCATATGCTACCTGTAGAGAGCCCTGGATGATGTTTCCTGTGGAACAACTCTTCCATCTGATTACCCTAACCCATAGGCCACACTTATGCAGATTACAGGCGATTGTCGACACAGGTACTGCACAGGCAGTACTTGCTAGACATTCCTGCAAGTCCGTCAGTGTTGCTGCATGTTTCTGGGCAGCCTCCATGACCAGTTTGCAACACTTGTTGTCATCTGTCTTGGATGGGTATCTGCTTATTTTCTACATTAATATTGTCCCATACTTCATAAACCCATACATGACTCTGCACTGTTTGCCATGGTATATGCAATGGTGAGGTAAAGCTACTTCTCCCACTCCTGAGTGCTACCTTTCGGATATGGGATCCATTCCATGGTTTGTAAGATGTGTGCAAGTCAAGGCTGCCTCTGTTGCAGGTGAGTGTGAAAATGTCAAAGACATACTTCTTGGACAGCAGACCATTACTTGGTGTGACATTGAGGCCCTGCACTTGATGGAAGGTGTGCACTCAAGAAGAGTGAATGCTGTCAGTACCTCAAAAATTGCTTCCACAATATGTTATATGGAGTGTGTGCACACATATGCTTCCAGTGTTTAAGGTATATATGCCCCATAATTGTTGTCCTAGCATAGGATTCCATATTACACATTCATTGCTCATGTTAGGATCACATTACATGTTGTAAAAGGTGTGGAATGTGGTATTGTGATTTGCCGTTGTTTAGATTAGGAACAGTTGCCATTGTAATAGTGGTGTATATACTGTTGTAGCCACTGTATAAGGGTAATGTTTCAGACATGTCCCTACTGTAGGCCATTTGTCCCACCATTATGCTCATCTCTGTCCACACATCTTGCACTTGCAGGTTGCTAGGTATACTGCAGGACCCTTATATACCCTTCAGATATGCCACCATGGTGACCACTGTGATGTAGTGCAGTTAACAGCAACAATAAGTGAACATGTACAGCATGCACTATGGGTAGGTGTGTTAAATGTGTGCATGGCAAATACCATGGCCATAACATGGCTGGTGTATTGGCAAACCTGAACAAAACAACTCCATACTCACCAGCTACAGGCTGCTGCCCCAGATGTACACCAGAAGGACCTACATAGTTGTGTGAGAGATGTAATGCCAGTAACCACACCTGTGGCATTGGTACAGTATGAGAGCAGCATTTCAGTGCTTCAACAGTACAAATGCACAATACTATAGCTTATGCACATCTGTTCATTAGTACACTGCAGCAACAGACTATGTTATCTGACATATGCATGAAGATACTTTACAGATGAAGATGGATAAGCAACAGTGGTCTACTAATGTGCCCTGGGGCATTACCTGCACACTACTCATCCATTTTGTGGGTGGTGCCCACCTCCACAATGCTATCTTTAGGTTCCTGGCTTGGCTGGCATTGGGTGCCACAAGGATGGCGAGGAGCCCCTCAGCATGTGTCAATGGGGGCTGGATGGCATGACCCCAACCTGTGGCTAGCTGGTCCCTCCTAAATGCAGCAGCATGCTGGCAGGTGTAGCAGATCTGATCGATGCAGCAATGCTGCACCTGCTCATAACTGCGGTTATGCAGGCCAACATCATTTACCTTGTGGATGATCTTGTTCCACAGGGCGGTCCTCTCCTGCAGATCATGGGCTCTGTGCCCAAATAGGGTGCCATGATGTAGTATGATGAAGTGTATAATGACATCATTTTCCTGGGGTGTATATGCAGGGAGCCATTCCTGGGACATTGTACATTGTACCTGGAAGACATAAACAGGAAGAAAGGTCAGAGGACCCCATACTTCTTCTTTCAGCTTTTCCCGGTTAGGGGTCGCCACAGCGGATCATCTGTCTGCTCAAGATTGGCAGTGGAGTTTTAGTGTCGAGTTGCCAGCCTGGCGCCCAACCTTCCACAAAAGGCACACACATGCACACACCTAGGGCCAATTTAGAGTGTCCAATCCACCTACTGCATGTCTTTGGGATGTGGGAGGAAATCAGAGCACCCGGAGGAAACCCACGTGACCACAGGGAGGACATGCAGACTCCGCACAGAAGGCACCCCAGCCGAGAATCGAACCAGAGGACCTCATGCTGTGAGATGGCAATGCTAACCACTGCACCACCATGGCCGCCCTCAGAGGACCCCATACTGCAAGGATATAAAAGTTGTTAATTGACATCTCCCCCCAACTATATCTGCAACAATAATCTAAACACACAAATCATTGAGTATGTTTACACCAAACCTACTGTTGGGACATATATCCTAGTGTTCAACAAATATTGAAATGTGTTTCTATTCATGTTCCATGTTGAAACATTATCATTGGTGGCCTGTTGCTATCAATGTAACCTGCATGCCATTGTAATGGCCACTGTGGTTCCATATATGCATGTGTTCTGTTTACTATGCAACTGTTCCAAATCTGGTGTTTTGGGTTAATGGGACTATCTATGCATGCTGTTATAACTAATCCTGGATTGTGTTGACTATTATTAACCCACATATGTTCTAAAATTGCAACACTATAGCATGTTTGGGAAGGCTGTTCCCAGTGGACCCACCTCTCCCACCTCATCTGGCCATGGCACTGGCTCCCAGCACATCTGGGACCCACCCTGGGACCTCCTCATCTGCTGGTCCTGCCCTACCTTCAGGTGGAACCACCTCAGGGGATGGGGCTCTGACCCCCCCCCCCAGGAGCGGGTGCGGATAGGATCCTGTCACCTGAAGTCAGGTCCGGGGTCTGATATGTAGTGTGCTCTGCAGATAATTGAGAGATCTGCTATGCCAGCTTGAGGGCCATGTGGCACAATTAGGGGGTCAGCCTGTCCCTCCTGCTCAGCCCCCAGCACAGCCACCTTCAGGGCCGTGAAGGTGCAGTGGTGACTGCCCATGAGTGGGGACCTCGGTCCCACTGTTGCCATTTGGGGGCTCATGGGCTTCCAATTTCCAAACACCCCTCCCTGTCCAAGGTGTTTACCCCCCACATGTGTCATATACCACCCCTGTATGCTGTCATGTCTGTCTTGTCTGTCTTCTGATCCAACCTACCTTCCCAAATATACCTACTATCCTTCCCCAACATCCCAATCTCATCTTAAGAAAAAGAGCAATCTGTTCCCAAAAAGAATTTTGCACCATACATAACTGTCCATTTCTCACTCGCTTTCAACTGCTTAAAAGTGACTTAATCACTCTGTATCCAACATCCCTTGTTCTGCCCAGCAACAAAATAATCTGCCCTTGTAAATGTCAAACCCAGGACCCTTAACACCATATCCAGAGCAATTTACCACTAAACCATCTAAGCTGCAGATATATGTGATGTTTTCTCAAACATATCATGCAGCACAGTCATTCAACAGTGGGGGAAAAAAAAAAAAAAAAAAAAAAATATATATATATATATATATATATATATATATATATATATAGTGCATTCGGACATCGGCTCCACATTCTGAACCTCCTTCCTCCACAGTTGAACTGTTCTGCCTTGCTAGAAAATAGAGCATCACATGTGGACAAAGCCTAACATTAGGGGGGATATATAGGGACAGATCGTAGATATTATTATTTATTTATTTATTATTTATTTATTTTACATTTGTTAACCGGGCTAGTCCAACTGGATACAAGTCCATTTTCAGTGGAGGCCCGAGGAGAAAAGCTCCACTAACTACAAACATGATAAAAAAACTTTAGATACAAAATATATGTTGGTTTAAAGTTAAAAAAGTCGAAATACAAACCAAAGTAAAAGACAGTAATAAAGATTGAAAGAACTTGCAAAAAAAGGGGATAGAGAGACAAGGAAGTGGTTAAAGTACAGATATGTGAGAGAAAGGGAGAGAAGAATTAAATTTCCAAAGCAGTTGTCAGGAGTGTAGTAAGAGAAGAACAGGTATTTATTTAAGGTAGTCCTATAATGGGTTAAAAGGGGAAAAAGTAATTAAGTAAAGAATTAGATAAGGGAGTAAGTGTAATGTATATGGGAGATGGATAGGAAGTCAAATAGGAGGTAGTTTAACTGGGAGTGATGCAAGAGCAAAGCCAGTGGTTAGAAAGGAAGAGTTTCAGTTTGGTCTTAAATTGTGTAGTGGAAGTCTGATCTGTAAGCTCTGTAGGAAGTTGGTTCCAGATTTTACCAACAGAGTTGGAAAAAATAGAATCTCCTGCTGTATTCTTTGATAGAGATGTTTTAATCATAATTTTATTGGAAGAGCGAAGGGCTTTTAAGTTGTTGTATGGTTTTATAAGGGTGGAGAGCATGGGTATGTTTTCAGGGTAGTAAAGGGCTTTGTGGGCAATTGTAAGCTGATAGTACTGAATTAGATGGGGTAATTCCAGCCATCCTAGGTTGGAGAGGTTCAGACAGTGATGTGTTTTATATGGAGAAGCAGTGGCAAATCTAGCAATGTTGTTGTAGGTTGTTGTGAGCTTATTAATGTTATGCTTAGATAGATTAGTATAAATAGGCGAAGCATACAATAAGGTGAAGATAAGATGTGTTCTTGCTATGGTAGATCTAGCTTCCGTGGTTAGGAAAGATCTGATTCTATAGAGTGAGCCTAGCTTTCTATTAGTTGCTTTAATGCTGGAGTTGATGTGAAAATCAAATTTTAGTAGGTTGTCAATGGTAACACCCAATAGTTTGGTTGTTTGGTCAGGTGATATAAGGGTGCCATTGTTAGATGTAATTGTGAGATTAATAGAGGGAGACAGGTGTGTAGGTAAGAAAAGGAGAAGTTTAGTTTTCTTGGGGTTTAAGAGAAGACAGTGATTAGAGAACCATTGTTCAATAGTAGTAAATGTCTTTTGGGTAAGGTAATGAAGGTCGGCTTGGTTTGTGGCAGAGCAAATGATGGTGGTGTCGACAGCATACTGAATGCAAGTAGTTAAGGGCGTGGCAAGATACAAATCATTGATAAAGACTGAAAATAAAAGAGGACCTAGGATGGAGCCTTGAGGGACCCCTAAAGTGGTGGGGAGGAGTTCAGAGAGATTGTTGTTCCATAGAACAGCTTGTCTCCTGTTTTGAAGATAGGAAGTGAACCAAGTAAGGGCAGGTTTATCAAGAGAAAGCAATTTTAATCGATGTAGAAGGAGTTGGTGATTCACCATATCAAAGGCTTTAGACAGGTCTACAAAGAATGCTGACGATAGAAGATTGTTATTACGGTTGTTATTAATGGAGTCAGTAAATGACAATAAGGCTGTAGTGGTACTATGGTAAGGACAAAGCCGTGTTGACAGTTAGCTAGGAGATTGTTAGAAAGGAGGTGATTTAGTAACTGTTTATGGATGCATTTCTCCATTATTTTTGCAATTGGAGATAGCAGTGCTATAGGGCGGTAGTTAGAGTATTCAAATGAATCGCCACCTTTGAAGAGGGGATGATGTGTGAGATTTTCCAGAGGGAAGGTATGGTACTTTCCGTTATGGTTCTATTTATTAGTATAGAGATTGGGTAGGCAATTGCTTTGGCACCTAGCTGGAGATATTCAGCTGGGAGATTGTCAGCTGAAGGGGTGGAAGCTTTAAGCTTAAGAAGTAAATTTAGAATATAGGAGGTAGGTATGGGTTTTAGCTGCATAAGTGGAGGGGTGATGTTTGGGCTACCTAATAAAGAGGGGTTGGGGGTTTGTTGGTTGGCTAGGTTAAGTATAGTAGATGTAAAGAAGTTATTAAAAGCATTAGCTGTTTGTAAGGGAGAGTCGGGGCAGGAACCAATAGGATTGGGAGTTACAGTTTTCAGGGAAAGAAGAGTGTTAATAGATCTCCAAAATTTGTGGGGATTTTGGTGGGAGGATTGCTGTAGGTGGGTGTACTAGTTCTTTTTGTCTTTTATGATAGCTAGTTTTGTCATGTTTCTTTTTTGTTTGTAGTTAAGGTGATCAATGGGGTCTTTGGAGGTTCTCCACTGAGACCAGGCTTTATTCCTATTCAGGATGAGCTGTTTTGTATAGGTTGTAAGCCAACGAGCTGTATTATATTTCATGCGAATAGAACGGATGGGAGCATGTTCATCTAATATAGTAAGAAAGGTTTTATTAAAGTGGTTAACAGCATCGTCAATTGGGAGATTTTTTAGAGGGGACCAGTTAACCAGGCTAAGGTCATTTTGAAACAGTTGAGGGTCAAAGTGTTTTTTGCTACGAGATAAGCGAATTAGGGGTGGTGATTTAAGGTGAGTTTTATGCCTTATGATGTATGTGAGAGAGTGGTCACTTAGATCATCTGGTAGGGTGCCTGTTGAATACTTTTGATGGGGACTGTTTATCAGGATCCAGTCAAGTATGGAATCTTTGTTATTGCTCTTGTTTATTCTCGTTGTGGAGTTAATGGTTTGTTGGAATCCATGCAGGTTGATAAGGGTGGATGGATTTGTTAGGTTACAGGCATTCCAGTCAATATTGAAGTCTCCTAGCAGTATGGTTTCTTGTGGAAGATTAGTAGAAAACCAGTTAAGCAGGTTTTCTAATACGGGGGGGTTGTTGCCAGGGGGAAGATAGGTGCAGATAATATTAATGGTTTTTTGTGGGTTAATGGAGAGTTTAGAAATAATAAGTTCAGTGTTAGTGTCATATGGAGGGTGTGGGCTGATTTGTTTACATCCAGTCCAGATTTGAAGAGAATGGCTACACCACCACCTTTTTATTAAGACGGTCTTGTCTAAGGATGTTGTAGCCAGGGGATAATTTCATTGTCTTTTATTGAAGGTTTGAGCCATGTTTGTAAGACAGAGAATATCAAATTGTTGGACATTAAGTAGGGTGAAGAGCTGGAAGTTTGTTGCAAATGCTACGGATGTTAAGATGAGCAATTGTAAGAGATTTAGGAGGTTTAGAATCTGGTGTAGGAGTAGTTTTAATTTTAGGGACTGTTGTTGGGGTTTTTGGGCCTGGGTTGGGGTGGATGTCCCCATCAAGTAAATGGAAGGAATGGATGAGGTGAGTTAGTTGTGAGGGCTTAAAGAGGTGCAAGTATTTTGTGTGTCTAAGAATAAGGTATTTGATATGTGAGAGACGATGATATTTTGAGTCAAGATATGTGTTGTAATATGTTAGACTTAGATGAGTTGTGAGTTTAGATGGGGGGATAGTTAGTGTGTGCTTGTGTGGAATATCAATATTAGAATGAAATGGTTGTTCATACCAGGTTATAAGGTAGGTGGAAGAAAGAAAAGTTAGAAGAGTTAGAAGTAGTAGAGGAAGGTGAGTAGAGTACATGTTAAGAATGCAAGTTGACAATGTTAGATAGGGAAGTTAACAATTAGAGGGGGTGTGAGTGTGAGGGGAGGGTAGTATGTTATGATAGGTTGCAGAATGTTGTGGGTGTGGTTATGTGGGAATAAATGTAGAAGTGCTAGGGGCGGGTGGGATTTGGGGGCAGGGAGGGGAGCGGAGTGAGCCCGGAGGGCAACGAACGAGCGGGAAGACACAGGAGAGTGGAGATCAGCAGGAAACAATCAGAGAAAGGGAAGGACAAACAGGTAAGTCAGTAGTATAATGTAGGAAAGGTACCAACTAGTAGGTAAGATAGGTAAGGTATATAAAGATAGAAGTGAAGTGGAGGTAATAAACTGTGGAGGGGGGAATATGCAGGCTGTTGGAAGTGCAGGAGGGGTGCTCAACCCGAGATATACAACTATAGTAAGACTGGTCAAGCAAGGAATTGTAACATACTTAAAATCACAAAGTGAGTCGTTGCCACTTGAAAATACAATATTAGGGCTCAAGTATGAGGTTCTTCTATTCCCAGAATGGTGGTAGGCAGGAGGGAGGCTTTGCTTAAGTTACACAGTAGACCACTCTGTTAAAGATAATGAGGGAGAAAGATAGTGAGTGAATAGAGCTTAGAGGTTGGAAACACATGTAGTAACAGTTAATAACCTTATTTAAAAACAATAGTATCACTGCAATAGTAGGTGAAAAATATTAAACATTGGAGACAGTAAACTATGAAAGTACTTCAGAATTAACAGTACTGTGCATTAGGAGGTATATCATAATACAGGAATTAACACATGATACAGGATAAACATTAGAGTATAGTGTCCATGAGAAATGTGCCTTATGGAGGTGAGCTACTCAGAGTGTATGCCGTTAGTGGAAAATGGCATCCCCAGTTGGTAGGTAATCCTTTATGAGAAGCAACCTATAAGTAAAATAAGGTCACGTATATGTAGGGGCTGAGAAATTAAGGAGCTCAACTCACTAAGTGATGATTGGGATAGGAATCCCTTGTCGCCACGCTGACTCTACACAGGTGATTAAATCCGGCGTACCCAGTAAATGAATTCCCACTATTAGGTGAAGAGACTCAATTGAGTGATGTTAGGGTAGGAATCCCTTGCCCCCACGCTGACTCTACACAGGCGAAAAAGGCTGTAGTCGCCAGTAAATGAATTTGCACTGTTAGGTGAAGAGACAGCATTAACAATTAGGGGTTAAGCGATTGAGCAGGTCAATGCGCTGTATCAAGATGCAAAAGCAATAGTAAGTCCTCGCAGTCACGCTAAAAGGGCAATAAACTACTGCCTCTTTAGCGACCCTGAAATAGGTGCAATGGTGTCTCAGGCTGGGGTGAAGCCTTTGAGAGGCGCTACACTCTTGGTGAAAGACGCCAAGGGTTTGTACGCCCACGTGCTTGCCTAACGGCTGCAGCAGAGCAACGAAAGTAGTACTGGACAGAAAAACTATTTTAGAATCACATAAAATAGAACATTAGACCAGTAGTAGGGGATAATATGTAAGGCAGCACAAATATAACATAATATAACAATTCCAAAGAACTTATAGTTTCATCCAGTAGGATGCAACACTACAAGTGTTGCAGTAAGCATACAGGTCAGGTGAATACGCTAGTCTAAATTGGTAAATCTAACCCCTTAGTAACTGCTCACGGAACCATGGAAGTATTGCGAACTAGTGTACTTGCGATTTAGTGGAAAATAAATGTTTTAGTAATTACTCAAAGGCAGTAGCAGACTAATAAAATGCCGTATAAGGTAAATTCAAGTAGCATAATACTTTAAGGTAAAGCTGTGAACGCTAACATTAGCGGTAGCCAGTACATACACACTCTCCTACATAAAGTAATCAAAAACATCTGTTGCATTGATAGACATAAAACAAGCTTTCAAAGATATAACATATACATTAAGCTTTCAGTATAGATAGTCAACAAGACTGCCAGGTAAACAACAACTGAAAAATGGCGCAAAATGCAGCAAGTAGATAAAGATACAAATGCATTCATGTACTCACTGTCACGGATAAGCATCTATCTCCAGACATCCAACAGCAAACAATACCAGGGAAGAAAGATGGCGTCGAAGGGCAGGGGTTGTATTTATAAGGTAATAGGTAGATACGTGGTAGGGAGAAGAGGGAGTGATCCTAAAAGTAAGCCATGGGGAGGAGTTTGCGAGCTAGTGAGTGTCTCATTACAGGATAGTAGAATAGCGATAGGGATAGGAAAGGTGAAAGGAGGTAGAAGTAAAGGCGTAGTAGAAGATAGTAAGTGGTGTGAGGTAGTGAAATGAGAGTTCAGAGATGGACACAGCCAAGAAGCACAAAGGAATACAGAGGGTATAGTAAGAGTTAGAGGAGGTAGAGTAAACACTATAGGCGGTAGGAAGGATAGATAGGCTACAGGAGGGAAATGAAGGACGGGAAGAAAAGACACAGGAGAGTGGAGATCAGCAGGAAACAATCAGAGAAAGGGAAGGACAAACAGGTAAGTCAGTAGTATAATGTAGGAAAGGTACCAACTAGTAGGTAAGATAGGTAAGGTATATAAAGATAGAAGTGAAGTGGAGGTAATAAACTGTGGAGGGGGGAATATGCAGGCTGTTGGAAGTGCAGGAGGGGTGCTCAACCCGAGATATACAACTGTAATGATATGCCTATTACAAACCTATGAAGTTTGTGCATGATACATTTCACATTACCACGACTGTTCTGAAGATGGTGTGGTCTGAAACTCATGTGTCTGTCATGACTTCATTACTTCCACCTTCAGCTATTTGCCATTCTAATATAGATGTTTGGAGGAACAGAACAAACACTATGATGGCTTAAATTTTGACATTCTGTGCAGATCTGAACAGTTGACAGGTATAGACCACTGCCCACATGTCCATAGCAGTTGTTCAGCAGGACATCATTACAGCAAGTCTTGATGGGAAATATAAATCTTTCAAAATCATCTATCCCATTATTACACACCAAGTACTACATTCAATTACATACTGACATGTTTCACATGCCTGTGTTATTGTTATGCTCTGTTCTGTGTTGTGGATGATGTCTTCCATGTTTGTTTTTTAGTATTATTTTTGTTTTTCCCTTTTTTATTTCTCTCTCTATCTCTCTCCAATACAGGGATCAAGCTGGTTTCAATAGGTTGCAGCATGGCTTTTGTAGGTGATGCTCATGATCAGGTGATGGTGTCTGCACTAGTTGATGTTCCCCACTTGCTAATTGCATGCAGGCAGCTGTGTAGTTCTTCATTGTCATAGCAGCCCACTACTATAAATGACTACATCATGTGGGCATTGTCCCTTTACCTTTCCTGTATGGAAAACATCCTTCCTTTGTGTGGGCAGCAGTGTTACAGACAGCAGATAGCAATACCACTTACAACAGGACATGTGGACACAGGCCAACTACATGTTTGTATAAGGTTCCAGACCTAGGGACAGTGTGTGAGTATTGCTGTTATATGTATTGAATACTGCTAGTTTTACAGGGTTTGTGTGTACATGCTAGTTTTGCATGGAATGCAGTCTGTCTGCATAGCTCTCAACTGTGGGCCTATCCACATGATGACCAGAGGACTGGCTGTTATGTTTTGTCTGTTCCTCACACAGGTCTTGTCCCTGACATATCAGTGGCATTCTCTCCATTAATTGCTATCAGTACATGGCAACATCCATTTGTGTTGCTGACTTCATATTCCTGAGTAAGGGTATGTTGCAACCAATCCTGTAACACCAGCAACTTTCACAGTGTATAACAGCAATATTTCAAATATGGCCCTGTGTTTCAGCCTCTGTCCTTCACATATATACCAGGCTTTGTCCAAATGTCATGCAGTAAGAGGCTGATAGGTAATGGTCTATCATTATTTAGTGCTGACATTCCTGCTAGCATTCCAGTGATGTTGTGGACTCCCACACAAATTGTGGGGTAGGGTCCATATATATGAGGGCTACAGCTGGAAAAAACATGTGTGACCCTGTACAGTATGGAGAACACTGTTGTATGCCCTTGTAAGACATTTTATGGGGGAGGGGTGTTAAATGTTTTTAACCTAGGCTGTTACAACATGTGAGGGATATCAGTAGTAAGAAACATTAAGGTATATGGCTGTACATTTTCACACGTTTCACCATGGGAACAGTGGTGGGCTAGAGCTTACTGTCTTGCACACAATTCTGTTTGTCAGTGAGATAGTGACATTTTAAGTTAAGCATTATGTAACAGACACATTTACATTGTGACAACTAATACTTTTCCCCCTAGGGGTTAAGTACAGAGTTTAATTGGAGGCTGCTGAACTACATCTGTAATTAAGTGTTGATTGGTTCTTATCTTCAAAGCAAGTTTTTTTTACTGTTGTACTACTTGAAGGCTTTAGACTAGACAGCAAAGTATGTTATGTTTTGCAGATTACCGTATCATATGTTTTGTTTGAGAGTTGCATTAATCAGTTATTATGTATTTCAGACACTTAACTGCTATAAGAAATGGCATAAACAACTGAAATAGTATACAAATAAACATTTCTATGTATGCTAACTGTGTGTGTTGTCCTGTCCTTTGCATTGTGTGTGGGTATATATTTCATGCAATAATTCTCATTTGTAGGAAAGAATCAGACAATGGCCATTTGAAAAGGTGGCAGCTGTTTGATATGCTGTGCACCCTCTATATATACTCTCTCTCTCTCTCTCTACATATATATATATATATATGTATATATATATACACACATATATGTATATATGTGTGTGTGTGTATGTATCATTAGAATGTTTAGTGCTCCCACATTGTACATTCCCTATGGCAGACTGACTTCTGCATGATATGTTAGAGAAATTATCCTAACATCTTACAGCTGAGATGGCTTACTGGTAACTTGTTATGGCTATGTTGTGCAGGGTCCTGGGTACAAGACTTGCAAGGGCTGGTTATTTTGTTACAAAGCATATCAGTTCAGCTGTGGAGGAAGGGATAATGGCAATAATTACAAGAGATCCCTATTTTGGGCCCCTTCACCCCCATTAACAGTGCCTTTGGTCAGATGTTCTGCAGTGAGAGGTTCAGAGTGTGGATCCAATGTCTGAATGCAATGCATACATACATATCTATATATATATATATATATATATATATATATATAGGCATGTATATATCTATCTATATATATATATATATATATATATATATATATATATATATATATATATATATATATATATATATATAGGTATATATATATATATATATATATATATATATATATATATATATATATATATATATATATATACACACGGCATACATATATATATATATATATATATATATATATATACACACACACATACATACATACATCTACATATATAAATACATTTTCCCTACTGTTGAATGACTGTGCTGGATGATATGTTTGAGAAAGCATCATACTTTCTATAGCTCAAATGGCTTAGTGGTAACTTGCTGTGTCTATGGTGTGCAGGGTCTTGGGTTCGAGACTTTCAAGGGCTTGTTATTTTGTTGCTAGGCAGAACAAGGGCTGTTGGATACAGAGTGATTAAAGCACTTTTAAGCAGTTGTAAGTGGGTTTGTGTGGGTTTGCATGGCAGTACGCAATGCTAACTTCCGGTTAAATCTGGTTACAGACAGTTAGCCTGAAAGTGCTTAATCTGTGTAGGCACTGCTTAGCGCCATGCAAACAGGCTTAGACCCACTTACTACTGCTTAAAAGTGCTTACTCCCACTTACATCTGTGCTAATTTCTTTATAAGGAAAGAAAAAAGGGGTGATATGAAAGTAGTGAAAAAGGGGGAACAAAGAGGGAAAGAAAATAGAGAAAATTGTTAGGGATGTGCAGGATGGGTGTAGGGAAGGTCCATAGCTGTCCATTTCTTCTACAGGAACAGCTGTGCATATATACTGAATTTGGATGTAGAGTTGGACACTCAACCCCCTGAGAGAGGGGTGAGGACAAGAATAATGTGTTGTGAAGCTAGTCAGACCAGATTACATGTGTCCAGTGGACACGTGTGCAAAATGGACAGCTATGTATGGGGCAAATTTTTTTTTGGGAGCAGATTGCCCTTTTTTTTTAAGGTGAGAGTGGGATGTTGGGGAAAATAGTAGGTATATTTGGGGAGGTAGGTTGGGTAGGAAGAGAGACAAGACAGACAAGACAGCATACAGGGGCAATATATGACACATGTCGGGGGTAAACACCTTGGACGGGGAGGGGTGTTTGAAAATCAGAAGCCCATGAGCCCCCAAATAGAAACAGTGGGACTGAGGTCCTCATCCATGGGCAGTCACCACTGCACCTTCACAGCCCTGAAGGTGGCTGTGCTGGGGGCTGAACAACAGGAGGGGTAGGCTGACCCTCTAAATGGACCATGCGGCCCTCAAGCTGGTGTAGCAGATCTCCAAACTCCCTTTGGAGCTCACTACACACTAATCCCCGGACCTGACTTCGGGTGACAGGATCCTGTCTGTGCCTGCTCATGGGGGGGAGGGACAAGTCCCATCCCCTGAGGCGGTTCCACCCGAATGTGGTGCAGGACCAGTGGATGAGGAGGTCCCAGGGTGGGTCCCAGGAATGCTGGGGTCCGGTGCCACAGCCAGATGAAGTGAGAGAGGTGGGTCCGCTTGGACTGGACTTCCCAAACGTGCTATGGTGTTGCAGTTTTAAAACATATGTAGGTTAGTAATAGTCAACACAATCCAGAATTATGAGGATACAAAAGTGAGGAACCAACCACGATGGATGCACATATGATTATAGCATATAAATTGCAAATAATCCAGTTGAAGAAGTAGTCAGCAATACTTCATATATTCCAAAACACGTTCTTTATTAAAACAGAAAATACAGAAATGAGCGCTTTCGCGTGGGAAGTCCACGCTTCATCAGATGTCAATTAATCAATGCTTGTGTACTAGTTTATATCCGCTAAAGCGCGGGAAACTAACTAAATTGAAAACAGCATAAAGCTTGTGCTCCAATGCGGGGCGCTCCCTTAGCGTACTTGTTAAGCATCAAGCACCACATCAACAAGACAAACAAAGCCTCAGAGGTAAGTCAAATAAATTATTATAAAAACAAGCCAATGTTAAAAGCAGCATTAAACATTATGAATGTTTATCAAATCTTGTATTTATATTGCTGTTTTAAATACAAGCAGCCTGCACTAAATCAACAAGCGTATCGCAAAAAACGCTACAGAGAATGTTGAAAATCTACTTACTGCTAACTCAATAGTGCCGAAATCTCACTGCTTTGACTAAATATAGTCAGCGCAGCACATGAATAACACGAGACAATGACTGCTTGAGCCTGCTTTTTCTTTACTTGAACAGTGAATAATGGGGTTAAGAATCCCAAGTGTAAGTATCTGCTAAAAACTAAAACATAGCAGTTCTAAAAGTATAAGGCTAATATTCAGAATGTAAAATAGTGTAACTCCGCTGAACTACGGAGAAATGAAGACAATATAGACATTATGAATGTCTGTATCATAGCTTCCTTTAAAATCTTTCTTTATATCGACAGCGACATGTACTAATGTATGGCGCTAATTAGTGTGCTTCGCACCTATATTGTTGCTGAACTTGATAACCCGAATAACAAACGGGTGGTAACAAGCTTACAGCTCCAATACATCAAGCTGTCTGCTTATGGTAAGGACTGCCTAATCTCAATGTGTGACGCTGTGAATATAGGAAAAGCAGTCTTGCCTATTCTAAGGGGCATGAACTAATGGACATGCCGCTAATCAAAATTAAGACTTCAACCCTAATAATAATATTGATTATATCTAAATATACAAAAATTCTAAAATTACTGATAAGCATCAGCCAAATAATTAAAATTACTGATATACATCAGCCAAATTTATTGTATACTTGTAATATCCCAGTCTGAAAGGCTGGTCTATGTTCGTTGGAAAAAGTGGCAAAAAATTACAAATATATTTTACTGGAAAATACATCCGCTCAAATCAATATATATCTGGTCTGTACAGAGGCCCATTCAAACATAGCAACTGGGGCCCTCAACTACGTGTAACAATATATAAACATTATGCATTAAAATATGGGGTTGTGCGTAACTATATTCTAACTTATCTAGCCAATCAATGATGCAAAGACCAATAACAAGGATAAAAAGTATCAATGAGTATCAATGGACCATGCGGCCCTTAAGCTGGTATAGCAGATCTCCAAACTCCCTTTGGAGCTCACTACACACTAATCCCCGGACCTGACTTCGGGTGACAGGATCCTGTCTGTGCCTGCTCATGGGGGGGAGGGACAAGTCCCATCCCCTGAGGCGGTTCCACCCGAATGTGGTGCAGGACCAGTGGATGAGGAGGTCCCAGGGTGGGTCCCAGGAATGCTGGGGTCCGGTGCCACAGCCAGATGAAGTGAGAGAGGTGGGTCCGCTTGGACTGGACTTCCCAAACGTGCTATGGTGTTGCAGTTTTAAAACATATGTAGGTTAGTAATAGTCAACGCAATCCAGAATTAGTTATAACAGCATGTATAGATATTCCCATTAACACAAAGCACCAGATTTGGAACAGTTGCATAGCAAACAGAACACATGCATATATGGAACCACTGTGGCCATTACAATGGCATGCAGGTTACATTGATAGCAACAGGCCACCAATGATAGTATTTCAACATGGAACATTAATAGAAACACATTTCAATATTTGTTGAACAATAGGACGTGTGTCCCAACAGTAGGTTTGGTGTAAATATACCCATTGATTTGTGTGTTTAAATTATTGTTCCAGACATGGTGGGGGGAGAGAGATGTCAATTAACTTATATATCCTTGCAGTACTCACAACTTTAATGATCATTGCTCTAATCATTACTCTACAGGTATTATTACAATACCCTATGGCCTTGGTTTGTGCAGCGGTATGTTTGTACACAGTGTATACTTCAACTGTCTTATAGCTACATTCTACTTCTCTTACCTGGTAGACCTGTGGAGGGAATGTTTGTTAACAATACCTGACTATTTCTACACATATTCCCAGATTCCTAGTTAATATTATGCACATACCTCTCAGTCTCTTAATGCACACACTCTGGACAAAGCTTGACAACATGGGGGTACAAATAGGGACATATTTTGAATATTGCTCTCATAAACTTGGAGAGTTGCTAGAGTAACAGGATTTTTTAATATACATTTTCTGAAGGTTTTGAGGTCTGAAAATCAAATGTATGTCATTACTTAGTGACTAAAATTCTGAGATCATCCCACTGATTTGCTAGGGGGACAGAGGAACAGGCGGAACATACTAGCCAATTATCTGGACATTCTGCAAACATCGGTACAGTTGAGAGGTATGATTATGCAAACAGCTTACTACCACTCCCAGGATTCGAACCATGGCTGTGTCTGCTAAAAATACAGTTTAAGTTTCATCAGAGTGTGAGATTTGGATATTGATGTCTATTCCTTCTGTGTTTTCTAAGTCTCTCTTGGTTGCACAATCTGCCCTTGTAATTACAACAGTCTTTATACAGACATTCCTAGAAATATTTTTATGTAGCACAGTGTGAGTAAAAACTACCAGTCCAGGATTTAAATGTTTATTGCCAGGCAGTTACAGTTTTCTTATATGACAGACCTGTGGGGATAATGTTTGTTAACACTACCTGTTTCTACACATATTCTCAGATTCCTAGTTAATATTATGCATACAGCTTACTACCACTCCCAGGATTTGAACCATGGCTGTGTCTGCTAAAAATACAACAATTTAAGTTTCATCAGAGTGTGCTATTTGGATATTGCTGTCTATCTCTTCAGTGTTTTCTGTCTAAGTCTCTCTTGGTTGTACAATCTGATCTTGTACTTACAATAGTCTTATACAGACATTCCTAGACATTTTTTTATGTAGCACAGTGTGCGTAACAGTGGTTAACACAACATTACTATTCAGAGAATGCAACAATAAATGACATGCAATACCAGAGTAAGCATAACCAGTCCAGGATTTAGAACTTTATTGTCAGGCAGTTACAGTTTTATTTAAATATGACCTATATGGGACTATTACTGTCATGTTGTCTGGTTTATTCAGTACAACCCATACACAGTTTTTATATTGCCAGGTGGCTTTGTACTACTATATATTTATTTGGTATGACTACTACAAGCAGGATTGTTACTCACCAGCCTTACAATGCAACCTTTGTAACCTACTAGCATGAGCTTCCTGATTCACAGCCCGCTCAGCTGCAGCTATAGGGGAAATAGAGAAATATTTAGGCATACCTATTCATCATATATACAGACTGGACATTAGTAAACAGTTATTGGTATGACTACTTACACACTGCTAGGACATCACCCCTCTGCCTTGTTTTTTAGACCAACTCGTCCAACAGCTCCCTCTATCTCCGCTTCAAGTCAGCATAGTGCTGGACCTGCTCACCAGTCTGAGGGATACCAGTGGCACTGGTGAGATCATGGGTGAGACAGTTCCAGGCTTCTACTTTATATTGGGAGCCTTGGTACTAGCCCTGCAGCAGTTTCTCATCATGGTCCTACCATGACCTTGGACTCCTGTATGCCCTAGTGCTGTGCACGGAAATGCATGTCCTTACCAACTCCTGCCATACTACCTACAGTGGGAAGGTGCAACCAGTTATGAGCTATATTCCCGCCTGTGGGGTTTAAATATGGCTGATTTCCTGCCCTTTGCCATGATTGGATGGTTTTGAATATGCTGAGCTAAACTAAGCTACGAGCAAACCTGCTTAGCTAAGGTTGGCAGTGCTTAAAGGGGCAGGTTCAGCTCTGCTTACCAATGGGCAAATCCACTTAGCGGGGCTACTCATTGCTTAGCAGTTATATTTACACAATGCTTACACCTAGTAAGCAGAGCTGTACAATGCTTAGCATTGCTTATTTTTCATTTTATAGACTATCTGTTGTATGGGATTGATTCATCATTCATTACATATTATAGATGTATTTACTGTCCCTAACATCCCCCAATGTGCTTTCATTAAATTTATTCATGTGTGACTATACTGTATGGGGCACTTGTGTTTATATGGGGGTTTCACAACTTTATTAAACTGACACCTCACATCTGGACCTACTACAGTACTCTGGTTAACAAATACATGTTATTTAGTAGCTAATTATAAAAAAAATGTTTATGTACTGCTTTCACATGTAAAATGCAAATTGGTTACAGTGGGGATCAAACCAGGAATAGCTGCTTGCAAAGCATGCACTCTAACCACTACACTATTGCAATTCTGCTTACACTGGATGTCTCTTGCTATTTAACTTCTTGTGCTGTTTAAACTGGACTAAGTGTAGCTAAGCAACGGGCACACCTGCACAACTAGGCTTAAACGTTATTGCATGTTTAAAAAAAAATTATTTGCTGTGTTATTTTATTTGTACCCTTCAGAATATCCATGCTAATGCTGAACCTGTTATTCTATTAACTTTCTGCTTCTTTGTCCACATTCCTTACTCTGACGGGTTAGGAGGTGTGTGTTATGTGCTTATGCTGCGTGTGTTATTCTATCAACATTTGTCTTGGTAGGAACGATTGTCCCTTATGGCTTTGACCAGATTTGTTATCCTGATGGGTTGGGGGTGGTATGAGCATTCTCACTCATTTTAAATTGCTGAAAGGCAATTCTGGAGTGCAGGGAGCGTGTATATTGTGAGAGCTCTGCTCTCAGACACACCCCCTGTGCTCGTACATGAAACCATGTCCGTTTTACAGCACGGCAGCGCGCCTTCATGCATATGCATGGTGCACTGCCGTGCTGAACAGTAACGGTTCCTGCTGTGCAGGAATAACTTATTCCTGCACGGCAGCTTGCTGAATCCCAGGGAATATGTTCCTCCAATTCTCCAACAACTTAAGAGTTGTGGCAAGCAAAAAAAAAAATAAATAAATAAAAGAAATAAATAAAAAAAAAATAAAAATAAAAACAATTATTTGACCAGCAAAAAGGGCTGTGGTGTTTGGTTGTTTCTATACTTGAAATTGGGATCAGGTTATTTTAAAACATCGTGTGACCTGGCCTGGATTGTGTCCTTAATGGTCTGGCTGACATTTCATCTTGTCACTTAGTAGTTTGTGCGTCTGTCTTGTTGGTACAACTGGAAGCCACTGGGGGGGGGGGGCTATTCACAGATCAACCCATTCTTTTAGTCCATCTCCTAGGAGTGGAGGAAATACAGAAGCCACCCATTCTGTCTCAACTTCGGCAAATCAACTAAATCCACAAGCCAGCGTTTCCCCTCTAGCAGAATTGCTATGCAATGAAATGTTAAGATGCAAGGTTTCTTGCGTTTGTTTTTTTTTTTGCACACATTGAATGAAATAAGTTGATAAAAGCAAATATTACATTGCCATGATACTAAATGCAACACAGCCGGTGTTGCTGTGATTTTTATGATCTCTTTTTCACAAGTTACCTAGATGCTACCTATGAATCTGCGGTGGTGTAGCGGTAGCATTGTTGCCTCACAGCAAGAAGTTCTCCTGTTCGATTCTCGGCTGGAGTGGCATCTGCATGTCCTCCCCGTGGTCGAGTGGTCTCCAAAAGGCATGCATGAATGGGTGTGCCTTTGCTGAAGTTTGGGTGTCGAGCTGGCAACTTGGCACCATAAAAATCTACTGACAATCATTAGCGGACCGGAGTTCCACTGTGGCAACCCCTAACTGGGAAAAGACAAACAACATCAACCTATATGCTACCTATAACACATTTTACCTGCTTCACGGGGGTTGGGGTAATAATAAAGCTGGACATTACAGATTACTTTGTTGAAAGGACTTATAAACCTGTTTCCAAGAATCAGACCAATATAGCTTATTCTAGAATTGATTCCTTCTTAGAGGAATATGTGTTAAACCAAAGGATTAGTGTAGAGACCTATGCATTTCTATATAATAAATATTTTATTATCCTCACCATCTTCATAGTACTGGATGGCATATGCATGATTGGCTTATAGATAATTCTAAAAATGACAGCTAAAAACCAAACACTAGGTAGTGTTATAGATAAAGATTTCAGGTCTGTCCACGATATATTCAGAGTGGTGAGAAAATCATTTATAACAGTATGTTTCATTCTGTCTGCTGTTACCTGTAGGACGTCAGGTACAGATCATATTCTACATGTGCCCCTTGTCAGACCAGTAACAGAGGGATACTGCAGTCTTTGTTCCTGTTTAACCAAATGTCACATCTGGCTAGAAAAGGATGCCATGGTGTTACACTAACAGGATGAAACTGGGGTAAAGGAATAAGTTATACATTTTATATAAAATCATTGTCACTATTTTCATGGTATTGCAGGTTACTAAACAAACTCTATAAAGCCTTGTCAAACCTGATGAATATGTGAAGGGCTATATTGGTCCACACAAAAGGCAGAAAAAGAGGCGGATTCAAGATAAAACACCTGATAAGGGTTTGGAACAAATCACCTTTGCAGGCATGTCAAAGTACTTGCCCGAGTGAATTCAAAAAGAAAGTAGAAAAACCTGCATGGGCAATGGAAAATGCAAACTGTGATTAAAACTGTGAATAAAGGAACTTAAGTTTCTTGATGGTCACAAATATTATACATGATTTATCAACCAATCAATACATGAAAAATGACTGCTCCGGGGGATCCTTCCTTTGACGGAGCAGTTGTATGCATAAAGTTTTACCCTGTTCCAGCAACATAACAATACAGTAAATCATGCCCCCAACACCTATTGCCTGTGCTGCTCCCTCTAAATGATGTTTCTGACCTTACTAAAAAACGAGATGTAGACAAATTGCAACACTTTAATGAGGTCAGAGTTCAAACAAAATGATATCACACTTCTTAAAAGCAGAGCTCTCATTAGGTGTAACTTCACAGCATTTTGTTCACATGGTAAGAAATGCAGCTTACCATAATGGCATCCAGAGCTCGTTCAGTATTACCTCGTGAATATTCTGTCTTGTAACTGGCTGCCTTTGTAAGGAATTCCTCTGCCATTTGCCATTGGTTCAGCTGGGCATGAACAAGAGCTGTGTTGTACAACACCTGGTAAAAGACAAATGAAGATCAATGTCCATTTCATATATGTTTGCTAGAAATGTGAACAACAAAAGCGGTGAACCAGCCACTAAGGACAATATGGTAAAGTACTCCTGTACTTTCAGCCGTAAACACTGGCAATATAAAATCTCCAAAATAGCAATCCGAACAAACCAAATCATGCACAGAACTGCCACACCTGTGCTGACAAAAAACGATGGCTCTTCTTTGTAAAAATGAATGTCCTTTAATCAAAACCAGAAACAGGAACAAAAGGAATAAGCGCTTTCACGCGGTGCAACCGCGCTTCTTCAGATTTCATTTAAATATAACAAATGTCTAGCTTATATTCCGCACTAGGCGGGAACTTACATCAATTAATTAAATCAATTGATCAATTAGTAAACTTGCTGCTAAGCAACTGTTGCTTGGCATATATAACAAACATTGTGTAAATCTAAACATGAGATACATCAAATTACATATAAGCCCTAAATAATCAATAAACATATTATGTTCCTGTTCAACCATAACTAATATCACAACCAACTCTTAAAAACATTAATAAAACATCATATTCATAGACATTAAGAACAGTAAACTCAAACCATGCTTATAAAAACTCTTTCACAGTCAAGTTGGTGCAGGCCAAACAGATCACAATATATTAATCATTATATTCAGAAGCAATCAAAACACTCGATCGCATAAATCCATTGTTGCTGTAACTAAAGCCTAGACCCAAAAAATGTGTATATTAGTAGCCTTTAATGGCACACATCTAAAACAATGCAGGTCTCAGTCCTCTTGTAGACCGCATACAGCTTCAAAATGTAAAACACGCCTATATAGTTACGTTCAATAAAATGTGTCATTATAGTAGCAAAAATGCAGATATATCATACCATGTGTATATCTATGGATTCTCGTTATGAGTAATAGATGCCAAATTACTTACATTCAACTATATCTGTCTCACTAAACATGCCAGTGTAGAACAAAAACAAAAAGTTCAAGCTTAGCATCGCTGTATAACACTCTGACGCCATAACGCTATGGCTGCCAGGTTGAGATATTATTTAAAGCAACAGTAAAGATATATGACTTCTACCATTAGTTTCATTATATGCTATAGGTATGATGTCAATAATAGCTTGCGTCTATAGCAAGCCCTGTCTATTTAAAGCATTAAATATTTGTTGCATAAACGCATATGAATCCAAGCATATATGTACATATCTATGTGGTGTGAACTTCCATGCTCATCACACTCTTATGAATATATGAAATCTCTTGTTGAAAATGAACGATTGTCCACATAGCATCCTATCAAGCAAACGGATTATAAATTGAACGTGTGTTTATAAGACTCTTCTAAAACTTCTAAAAAATAGCTAGAGCATATCATGCCATATGTAAAAATCTTAATCTGATGGACTGTTATAGCTAACACAAAAAGGCTCAAGCAAACGACTCTCTAATGTCATGGGTGAAGGATTTGGACAAATATCAAATGAAGATATGTAACAAAATGTATATACTAAAAAATCAAGGACAATCATGTCCATATACAAATAAACAAAGATATGTTTAAAAATGTATAAAACATAAAAATATATACATAATTATGTCTGCCCAAAAAAATTTTTTATGTATATATATATATCCCAAAAAAAGTGAAGATAACTGAGAATAATAGGTATCTGTTATGCATAGCTTCAACAACTGTGCATATCATAACATAATATATATTAACTATCTGAAGGTATTATACCTAAGAATGAAAAGTATCTATATGCAGAACATTAGCAACTATGCATTACATAACACGATATATATTAATTGTGATCAGAGGTTATTATAGGCGCCCATTGATAACAGTTTAAAATACATTTATTTATATCTCTCTCATCATAATTACCTAAATGATGAAATCAAGAAATTAAGTTTATTTTTATTATACTGTCATCGAGACAATAGCACTGGCTTTAAAGATATGGAGCTGTTAGCCCCTGGTGCTAAATGAGCTCCTAACTTCAAAATCCATTGCAATTCCGCAGTGGCTAAAATGTTATCCTTGTTGCCTCCTCTGTTGTTGTCAACCACCAATTGCAAAACCCTAAAGGTGAAACAGTGTGACGGATGTTCTATTACATGTTTTGCAAGTGCATTAGTTTCTACCCTCTTTCTGATATCATAGAGGTGATTGTATATCCGTTCATGTAGTTTCCTTTTGGTTAGGCCTACATAGAACGTTGTGCACTTAATGCATGTGGCAAGATATATAACATTAGTTGAATTGCAGTTAGCATAAAAATGCGGTATAAAGACATAATCCCTGGTTGGATGTTTAAATGGCTGTTCTTTTGTAATATAACTACATCTTCTGCAATTATAGCATGGATAAGTGCCTTGTTTGTGTGAAACAACTGTAGGGTTCATACAAGTCTCTAGGGAAGTATGAGCATCCATGCAGAGCATCCTTTTCAAATTCTTGCTATTCTTATATATAAAGCTAGGATGTTCCCCTATAAATCTACTAGTTAGGGGATCCATAGTTAACAAGTGCCAATTGTCACGGACAACCTTCTGTATCCTGTTAATGTCACTGGTATATGTGATTAAAAATCTAACAAAACCACTAGAAATGGGACTTTTCCTGCTATAGTGTGAATTCACTCGAGTTGTTGATCTATGTATGGGGGGCACCTCATTTGGTATGGCATCACCCAATGTTTTGTGTTTGATGCATTCAATCATTTCTATGTCATATCCTCTGCTCGCAAAAAGATCACATAAGATCGAGGCCTCTTTAACAATATCCTCTTCTTTGCTGCAAAGTTTCTTAACCCTTGAAAATTGACTACCAACAATCCCCTTGAAAACATGCCTGGGGTGCATGCTATCAAAAGTTAACAGTGAGTTACGCCACAGAGGTTTTCTGTACAAAGTAGAAGTGACGCCTCCCTCAGATGTAAAGCGTAAAGTCACATCTAGAAAGTCAATGTGTGTAGTGGATGACTCAACAGTAAATCTCAGGAAGCTACTGGTGGCTTCCAGGTTTCTGAGGAAGATGTTAAAGGATGATATATCACCTGCCCAGATGATAATGATATCATCCACAAAACGCCTATACAATTTGACATGTCTAAAGCTCTCATGTGAAAAGAGAAACTTTTTCTCCCACCAAAGGACAACCAAGTTGGCATAGGTATTGGCACAGGGGGTGCCCATGGCTACCCCCCATCTCTGCAAATAATACCTATCACCAAATAGAAACACATTATTATACAAAATAAGTTCAAGTAACTGGCTTACAAGAATGTTCCTATCATTACTGTAGGAAGGTTCTTTACTCAGAAGCTGCCTAATACTCTCTAATCCCTCAATGTTAGGTATTGAAGTAAATAGGCTTTTAACATCCAAAGTAATAAAAATGTGTTCCTGGCTCATATCCAACTTGATGCCCTTAATGGTGTCAAGGAGATCATAAGTGTCTCTCAATATAGTTGTACAATTATTCACAATCGGTCTCAACATGTCTTCAACTAACTTAGATATGTGAGCTGTTACCCAATGTTCACCTGATACTATAGGTCTATATGGTATCGGTGTAACATTCTTATGGATCTTGGGGAGGCCCTTAATAATAGGTATTACAGGAAACTCAATGTGTAAGAAGTTGTAGATCTCTTGGCTCACCTGACGACACATGAGCAGATCATAAATGGTGTCATGTACCCTATCTATGATCTGTAAAACATCTTTGTAGTATATAGTGGTGTAAGTGTCTTCTTCAGACAATAAAGTTGACATACCCACTAGGTAGTCATTAGTATCAAGCAGTACTACCCCTCCTCCCTTGTCCGCTGGTTTAATCACCACCCTCGGATCCTTTATAAGATGTTTCAAACTATAAAACTCACAAGGGCTAAGGTTAAAATACCTTCCTTCTTTTGTGTTGCTTTGAAATATTTTATAATACTGATGCTCACACACTTTCAAAAAGCTTTCTACATGGGGAGGCATAGGGGGTATGAAAGTACTATTGATTTTATAACATGATAAATGTGGGGTACCTGATTCAACATTCATGTTATTCTTGAAGAAAAGTTTCAAGCTTATATTCCTGCAAAACATTCTCAGGTCAATCAATGTTTCTGTTAATCTAGCATTAACAGCTGGTATAAAATTAAGGCCTCTATTCAAAACACTAATGCTGTGAGAATCCAAAGATACATTA
Organism: Protopterus annectens; assembly: GCF_019279795.1. Classification (NCBI taxonomy): domain Eukaryota; kingdom Metazoa; phylum Chordata; order Ceratodontiformes; family Protopteridae; genus Protopterus; species Protopterus annectens. The sequence goes on along the minus strand of NC_056744.1, from coordinate 371,643,193 downwards.
GAAAAATTAAACAAAATGCCATCTGTCAATTTATTTTCCTTCTGTTTGGAGGATGATATTCCCCCGAATTCTTTCTTTTGCGAGTGTCTCTGCTTCGAGATCTTCCTCTGTTGTATTGGTTGACCTGCTTCTTCAGATAAGGTAAAAAAGCACCAGTGGAGGAAGTCATTGTTAAAGTATTTTTAGGAATGGTGCCCGATGGATGTGCCAGAGGTCGAACATTAAAGGCTTCCTGATTGGGTGGAGGTGTACCAGAAAGTTCAATGACTGCTGAAGAATTAACAGCTGCAGCCAGAGGCACATCTCCCTCATGTAGAGCAGTGGAAGTCAGGGAGGGTGAAGGCTGAGCGGCACGAGCATAAGTGGAGCTAGAAGGAAAGGCTTTATCTGGATGACCAGAAGCAGTTGTATATTGAGCTCCTTGCTCAGCCTGATGTCGTGGCCAAATAAAGACCTGACCTCTTTTAAAATCGTTGAAGTCCCTTGTCAATTTCTTTTGCTTAGTGGTTTTTAATCTATCGCTAAACAGGTTGACTTGCGTTAATATATGTTTAACTTTATCTTTGCAGAAACTCGAAGGGAAGCGTTCATTTAGTTCTTTATACATGATATCAATCTTATCCCCTAGCTCCTTCTCCAGAGGTGTAAAATAATCTATCAGGAGTCTAGCATAGCTGAACCCAAGTTCAATATTCAAGTCTTGCCAGCGTTTGAGCAGTTGGGGATGTGAGTCCCCATAGGTGGGCATACAAAATACCCTCATCCCCCTGGGGACTATTTTAAAGTGTAAACATGCTTCCAAATGAAGCCGCTGCCAAACATATTTCTGTTGTTGGTAAAGGTTATCTTCAAACTTTTTCAATAATGGAAAAAATTCTGTAAGGTTCTCACCATTAGCTTGTGTCTGTACCACATTCGTGTCTTGCATAAGGTCCAGAGACAATAAAGGGTTATCATTGGAATGAAACATACTCTTCCATATGGATGGTGTGTCCCTCGACTCCGGCCCAAGATGAAAAGTAGAGTCCATAGTGTACAAAATAACCGACCAAAAGCTGTAGAACAATGTAAAAGGAAGAGTCGGTACAAATTGTCAAGTGGTTCACTCACCAAAAACAGGAAACCACAGTGAACAACAAAAGCGGTGAACCAGCCACTAAGGACAATATGGTAAAGTACTCCTGTACTTTCAGCCGTAAACACTGGCAATATAAAATCTCCAAAATAGCAATCCGAACAAACCAAATCATGCACAGAACTGCCACACCTGTGCTGACAAAAAACGATGGCTCTTCTTTGTAAAAATGAATGTCCTTTAATCAAAACCAGAAACAGGAACAAAAGGAATAAAGCGCTTTCACGCGGTGCAACCGCGCTTCTTCAGATTTCATTCAAATATAACAAATGTCTAGCTTATATTCCGCACTAGGCGGGAACTTACATCAATTAATTAAATCAATTGATCAATTAGTAAACTTGCTGCTAAGCAACTGTTGGCATATATAACAAACATTGTGTAAATCTAAACATGAGATACATCAAATTACATATAAGCCCTAAATAATCAATAAACATATTATGTTCCTGTTCAACCATAACTAATATCACAACCAACTCTTAAAAACATTAATAAAACATCATATTCATAGACATTAAGAACAGTAAACTCAAACCATGCTTATAAAAACTCTTTCACAGTCAAGTTGGTGCAGGCCAAACAGATCACAATATATTAATCATTATATTCAGAAGCAATCAAAACATCGATCATAAATCCATTGTTGCTGTAACTAAAGCCTAGACCCAAAAAATGTGTATATTAGTAGCCTTTAATGGCACACATCTAAATTAGATGCCATTAAAGGCTACTAATATACACATTTTTTGGGTCTAGGCTTTAGTTACAGCAACAATGGATTTATGCGATCGAGTGTTTTGATTGCTTCTGAATATAATGATTAATATATTGTGATCTGTTTGGCCTGCACCAACTTGACTGTGAAAGAGTTTTTATAAGCATGGTTTGAGTTTACTGTTCTTAATGTCTATGAATATGATGTTTTATTAATGTTTTTAAGAGTTGGTTGTGATATTAGTTATGGTTGAACAGGAACATAATATGTTTATTGATTATTTAGGGCTTATATGTAATTTGATGTATCTCATGTTTAGATTTACACAATGTTTGTTATATATGCCAAGCAGTTGCTTAGCAGCAAGTTTACTAATTGATCAATTGATTTAATTAATTGATGTAAGTTCCCGCCTAGTGCGGAATATAAGCTAGACATTTGTTATATTTGAATGAAATCTGAAGAAGCGCGGTTGCACCGCGTGAAAGCGCTTATTCCTTTTGTTCCTGTTTCTGGTTTTGATTAAAGGACATTCATTTTTACAAAGAAGAGCCATCGTTTTTTGTCAGCACAGGTGTGGCAGTTCTGTGCATGATTTGGTTTGTTCGGATTGCTATTTTGGAGATTTTATATTGCCAGTGTTTACGGCTGAAAGTACAGGAGTACTTTACCATATTGTCCTTAGTGGCTGGTTCACCGCTTTTGTTGTTCACTGTGGTTTCCTGTTTTTGGTGAGTGAACCACTTGACAATTTGTACCGACTCTTCCTTTTACATTTGCTAGAAATGTATGACAGAAGGATTAGGGTCACGTGGCTTAAGGGTTGTGCTGGTTCGTTATTGTCCCTTACTAATTATTAGAACCAGAAGGATAAGTCGAACATAATAACTATAGCATACATATCCTCAGCAATAGAGGAAATGTGGAACTTTGCCTTACTTGAAAAACAGGACTTATAAAATCTAATTTCTACTGGATAATGGAAGCTGTGAAGTCAAATACCTGATGGTAGCAGAATTACTGAGGTTCCAAAGCCAATTATAAAACATGCATTTCTGCATTATTATGGAGGCTTCAAAATTACTTCCTTATTCCTTAATACCCGTCCTTAAAGGTCCATCTCGGTCAGCACACCCTGTCATAAATATCACAATTCCAGAAATATGTGCACTGTTACAAATCTCAAAATAACTGTATTCATTTAAAGCCCACACAATGGAAGACACGTAATGCCCCAATATGTTTAATCTGATTAAGAAAGCATATTTATGTCCTGTTCATGACAATACAGTTTGTAGATTTACTCTGCTGTGAGAGACTTGCAAGACTTTAAAACCAGACCTGAGAGGTATTTACCTGGCACAACTCCCACATCACTTAAAGTGACCACTACAGTTGTTGTTTCCAGGTGGATTAAAGTTCAGTCTTTTCAGATACTTTAGAGAAAAACAAATTTGATGTTATGAATAAACACCTTAGAAGAATGGTTCCACTATGAGAAACTGACACTTGATTTCTCACACTTTAGCAGCATGAACCTAACAAGAGTATAAGCTACCTGTTACATACAAGGTACTGGACCTACTCCAAATAACTTTGTTTTTGGAACAGGCAAACCTCCTGCACCCTCTGTGTGGGAAGAAAAGCCTCAGTAACCCCAAAACTTATATCTATATATCTATATCTATCTATATTTATTTATTTATTGACATTTGATTAATGGGAAAGTCTGACTGGGTAGAACATTTTCAGTGGAAGCCTGGGGAGAATATCTCCAAACTATTACAAAACATTTTAAGAACAATAATTTTACAGCCTTCAAAAAATAAAACAAAAACATCTGCAGTTTAAATAGTTATAACAAATTAGACATAGTATTAAACAATGGTTAAGAATCAATACAAGGTATATGACAATCATTTAATATTTAGAGAAATTTTAAACAGTTTGTAGAGAAATTAAATGTTAAGTTAGTCTAATACTACTAGAAATTGCAATATGAAGTGATGGAAAAACAGGTTTATGGTATATTTAGAGAGAAAGTTAGGGAAGAGAATTAAATAGCAGTAAGGAAGTAAGTGAAGAAGGGAGAGTAAGGATGTATAAGGAATGAAAACATACTTGTTCACATTTAGGGATATAGTTTATCCTGATTTTCAGCAAGAACAGCACCAGATGCATTTCAGAGTGTTTTAAAAGATGGGAGGGTGGGTATTGACCTGATGGATGCAGGTAAGGAGTTCCAGGCCTTAGCAACCTTGTATGAGTACAAACAATGCCCAGCAGATCTGATAGGTTTGTAGACAGATAGGAGTTTTGGTCACTGAGTCACAATGACCAACTGGGAACATAGCTGTGTAGAATGTTTTTTAGTGCTGGACAGGCAGATGGATGCTGGATAATGTTATAGGTAGTAAGAAGCTGTGAATGTGTTAGTTGATGAGGCAGTTCTAACCAATTTAGGCTTTTCAGTGCTATACAGTGGTGGGTTCTGAAAAGAGTATGTGCTGTAATTTCAGCAACTTTGTTATAGCGTTGTGCAAGTTTTAATTTTGTGAAGCTTGGAGGTTAATAAGGAAGAGAGCATCATAAAGAAGAGTCTGGAGGAGATAAGTAGTGGCACATATATATATATATATATATATATATATGGGTGCCACTAAAGAAACTGTATGATGTGATCATTGTATGGAAAAAAGTCAGCCCCACTGATTAGAAATCAGCTGATCTACCACTGCCGGCTTTGGTTCAGTGTAAGATCACAAACAGTGGGGAATGGGGAGTTTGCCCTTTTCCCATTGTACAGCAATCTCAAGCCCCATGCAAAAAATATATATAGTTTTTATTTTTCAATTTTTGGATTGACCAGGTTTTGTTAATCCTGGTGTTGTTAATGATATGAGTATATGACTAGGTGTCATATACTCCTATATTTACATATCATCTTCATTGTCTCAAAAATTTGGGGAAAAGTTATACAAGCAAATATTCATCTCACTGTAACAGGAATGAGCAACTACGTTTCATATTCTGTTGTTCTGAGAAAATGCAATGCTACCTAAAAGAAAGTGAGTTTATGTGTCAATTAAGAAATACAAGGCAGAAGTTCTACCAAAACAGAATCTGGACATTGTCCATCTGATGACAGGCAAATAGTTTGTGTGTCATTCACCTAACTTAAAGTTTTAGATACCCTGTTTATCTAGGTATGAGGCAGATACAAGATCAGTCCAAAGCAGTACAAATAAGCAGTAGCAGATAGTAACTTTTTATTCTGTTTAAAGTAATTACTCTTCACCAGTGTATTAACATCTTGCCTCTAGAGTGTTTAAGCAGTCGACCACAGCCTGTATGCCTCTCTCACCCCCCCCCAATTACATTTTATTTTTTTTTCTCTCTCTCTCCAAATACTTTATAAGGCTCTCATGATAAAGTATCCTTCCTGGTTTAGCTTTTCCTCCTATTGCCACTAGGTGACAATATTCACCCAGGAACATGCTATCTCACACTATAGACTATTTTTCCCACTAATTGCTACTGAACCTGGACCCTTTTTCCTCACTTTTCTCCTTCCCAGTCTTACTCCCTATGTTTTCTCCTGCCTAAAACACCTTTTCCCCCATCCTTTCTGGTAACACTCTGTACTTACATATTTACATCTTTACTGCTGTCTCTAGTGTTTGTTTACAGATTGTTTTTCTCTATAGCTGCTTCTCCCTTTGGCTCTTTCCGCTCCGTTCGCCGGTTCGCCCTACAGGCTCACTCCGCTCCCCTCCCTACCCCCAATTCTCACCCACCCCCAGGGGTCCTATCCTTATACCTCCCAAGCCACACTCCTTCCCTTAAATACCCAATCCTTGTCTTTTGCTTGTTAACCTTCTACATATTTACCCCCCAGACACTTTACTACTACTCCTTAATATTCTAATACACTATACATAACCACTCTCCTACATCTCCCCCAACCCACACCCTATTACATATATTTATATTCTTCCCTACTCCTATTACTATTACTTTCTCTTATATTATCCTTCATACTATGGCCCTACCACCTATATCTACACTCATACCATTATTACTCCTATATACTACCCTTCCTTTCCTATCTGTACCCTACATTCTAACTGCCTATGAACATCTGATGTTCACTAATTTTCACCATCCCTTCCAGCAAACTTTACTTGCAACTCAGGTTACCCCCCCCCCCCCACAACCACATTAATATCACATCAACTTCTGTCTACTTACTTCCAAAGTATCACAGATTAGCCCACATTACTTATCTCAAGTTCAGCAAATCCCTGAACATCTACTCTAAAACTTTACAGTTCACACATAGACCTAAACTTTATCTTCTGTTAGATGGAGACATTCACCCCAACCCTGGTCCCTACAATACAGATGTCTGTGATCCCCAAACACTCATTCCATCCACCTCTTACACCCCAGAAAAAACATCTGACTCTCTCCTTATAGCACAGCTTAATATTCATAGTATTAACAATAAAATAGCCTATCTTCATGCACTCTTAGATGTGCATTATTTTGACATTCTATGTCTTACTGAAACATGGCTTAAACCAACAACCCAGGACAATGAAATCACCCCACCTGGATACAATATATTGAGACTAGACTGCAAAACCAAAAAAGTTGGGGGAGTAGCCATTCTTTATAAATCATGGCTACACATCACTTCTTTCAATGTGCAACTCCCTACTGACAGTAATGCTGAAATACTTGCTGCTAAACTTCAAATCAACACCTTTAAATCTATTTAATTTGCACCTACCTCCCTCCTGGAACAACATTAATACCTTTGAAAATTTACTTAGCTGGCTCTCTACTTACCTACCACAAGAAACCATAGTGCTGGGTGACTTTAATATAGACTGGACTGCATGTAGCTCACCCAAGCCTACTACCCAAATTAACCTATATCAATTTTCCCAAATCATTACCTGCCCCACTAGAATCAATAAACCTAACAACAAAGAAAGCACCGTAGACTGGCTCCTACTTAATAATCATCCATCTATATATAAAGCAGGTACTCTTCCTGATGACCTTAGTGACCATTCACTGACCTATGTCATCAGACAAAGACTCAATATTCCCAACTCTAATTTCATTAGAACTACTCGATCCAATAAAAATTTTAACCTAGAATGCTTCCAGACTGAACTTAAAGCATGTGACTGGTCATCACTGAAATACCTTCAACTAAAGGAAGCAGCGTCATACTTTAATAGTAAATTCTTACAAATTCTAGACTACCATGCCCCCATTCGCACTATCAGAATTAGGATTAAATCTGCTCCATGGCTTACAAATGAAACCAGATTGAAAATTTCACAGAAAAACAAAATCTGGCCAAATGGAGATCTTCCAAAAACCCAACAGATAATCTAGAATTTAAACAATTGAGAAATGCTGCTAAAAGATCTATAATGACTGACAAAAAAACTTCTACTTTCAACTCCAGCAGACCCACAAACACAAACCACAAAAATTCTGGTCAGGCATAAACAAACTCTTACACTCAGGTCACGCCAAAACACCAACCCCATCAGATACCACCAGTAACAATCCTAAGCATATTGCCAATGCCTTTAATACCTTCTTTACGGAGGCCATCCAATCACTAGCAAATTCTCTACCCCCTGTTAGACCAAGTCTGTCATCCACCTTAACTAGATTACTGCCATCATTCCACCTACAACCAGTTCCTACATCCCTCATTAGCACCCTTCTTCTAAAACTAAAGCCATGCACCCCTTCAGCCGACCTTCTACCAGCCGAATACTTGCAAAAAGCAGCCAAAGTTATAGCATATCCCATTTCCATCCTAATAAATAGGACAATTTCCTGAAGGAACTATCCCATCTATCTGGAAAATCTCCCATATTATCCCTTTACATAAGGGTGGTAACTCCACTAACTTTCTAACTTTCGACCAATAGCCTTACTCTCTCCCTTAGCAAAAATAATGGAAAAATGTATCCATCGACAACTACTCAACCATTTCTCCAAAATAACTTACTAGCTAGCTGTCAGCATGGATTTAGGCCATTCCACAGCACCACCTCTGCCCTTTGATCCTTTTTTGACTGCATCAACAAAAACCGTAATAACAACACTATCTTCTGCACTTTTTATTGACCTCTCAAAGGCTTTCAATATGGTTAACCATCAGCTTCTTATGGATCTACTTAAATCCTCTCTCTTGATACACTTGCACTAAAATGGTTCAATTCCTACCTAGAGAACCGTCAACAAGCTGTGCTGTGGGATAATACCCTATCCACACACCTTCCTGTTACCCTTGGTGTTTCTCAGGGCTCTATTTTAGGCCCTCTCCTATTCTCCATTTTTATTAATGATCTAAATCTAACAATTACTCAAGCTACCTGCATACAATATACAGACGATTCAACATTAATATGCTCTGCTACTTCAGTATCTGAACTCCAATCCCTCACCCAAAATGTACTTAACATAGTAGAAAACTGGTTCCTACAGCGTTGCCTACTCCTGAACCCCCCAAAAAACAAATTATTGCTCTTTAATCCTACAAAAAAGTCCACACAAATAGACTTCACAGTGTTATCCAGTAATGGCATTGCTATATCTCCTGAACCAACTACCGAACTCTTAGGAGTAACAATTGAAAACCTGACCTTTGACACACACATCAACAACACAATAAAATTAGTGAACAGAAAGCTAGGCTCCCATTATAGGATTAAATCCTTCCTTACTCCTACAGCTAGAACTACCATTGTCCACACCCATCTTATCTCTACCCACCTGTATGCCTCACCCATTTATACCAATCTTTCCAAAAGCAACCACAACAAACTTACAACCTCGTGCAACAACATTGCCAGGTTTGCCACAAGTTCCCCATTTAGAACCCACCATTATCACAATCTAAAACAACTGGGTTGGCTGGAACTCCATAATCAACTTCTCTTTTACCAACTTACTATGACACACAAGATCCTCTATCATCCTAGTAACACACCAATACTCACTAGCCTGATAACCCCCTACACAAATCTATCTACCCTACGCTCAGCAAATAAACTACTAGTATCAATACACAAGTCTTACAATAAGGCTGGGGACTCTCTGTTCTCCAACACCATGGGGGAAACTTGGAACCTGCTCCCAAGCAAACTCATCTCTTTCCTCTACACCACTCTTCAAGAAGCAACTCAAAGAATACCTTAAAAATAACTGACTATGTCCATGCACCAACCCAGATTAATCACCTCCTTCCTTCATACTTACTCTAAACTTATCTCACTACTGCTATGCTTTGTACTCCTTCCTATTAACCTCTGAATGTATTCGCTATCAGCTAACAAAGTTTGATACTAGCTTAGACTATCGTAGAAGGTACTGTAGAGCTTGTCCTTGTTTGGCAAGCTCTCTTTAGTATAGTATGTATTTGTCTATACCTCTTGTATATGTTTTTCACCATTATCTTGTAAAACTCTTGTTGAGTATATAATGTTTAGCTATTATGTAAACAACTTGTATTGCCTAGCCTTAAAAATATACTGTATCTATATTGCTAGTAACTTTTAGTGGAGCTTTTCTTCCCGGGCTTCTACTGAAAATGGACATATATCCAGTTGGACTAGCCCAGTCA
>NC_056744.1:371536177-371628677 GCF_019279795.1 Protopterus annectens | reverse complement strand
TTGACATGTTTAATAAAGAGAAGAATGGGAAACTAAAGAAAACAAATTACAGTAAAAGAGTTAGTATTTTTAAGAAGGTAAATGAAAATTCAATGCCAGGACTTGGAGTTTTGGATTACAAATATTATAACAAAATGGGAAGCAATCAGAAGGAAGTGTTAGTGAAAACATTGACTGAGTAAAAAACAGGATTTACTGATGAAAACATTTGTGAGGGGACAATTAAGCTGGTTTGGAAATAAGTGAATAGAGGAAATCTAAAGAATTGGAGAACAATTGGATTAACTAATGTAGATTATAAAATAATAATAATAATAATAATAATACAATCAGAGCTGGCAAAGATATTGCTTAGGGTGTAGAGGGGAGGAGTATATGGAACAGATTAGTAAAATGTTAATGATAGTTAGGTAAGGGGTGTAAAATATTAAAGAAGAGGGGGGAGATGTGAGCATTATGGAATATGATGTGGACAAAGCATATGATGATACTGAGATAGGGCAATAGTGGGATTTACTGGAACAATATTGGATTGAAGGACAGATTAAGAATTTTGTAAAGACAGCATAAAAAATAATGTAGAAAGTCTTACAGTAAATGGCTGGGTGAAATGAGGAATACAAAATCAAAGAGGAGTGACCCAATGATGGCCACTAACTAGTTTTTTTGTTTGCATTAATTATAAACATGGTGGTAAAGAACATAAATAAAAGACTAGAAATGGGAAAATATAGCTATAAAGCTGAGGCAGAAATACCATTAGTAATGGTGGATGCTGATGAAGTAATTGTTATAACCAAAATCATAAAATGATAAGAAGAAGTGGCTAAAAAGGTGAAAGAATGGTTGGAGTAGGTATGGTTAGATATTAATAAGGAAAAAATAAAGGTTTTGGAAAGGTGATTAACATGCCAGGAATATACTTTAATAAAAGTGAAATAGAAATACTGGGAATGAACTTTGGAGAGTATAAAGTGATAACAAAACAATGGCAAAATTTATTAGCGGAAATACAAGAAATAAGTATACTATGAAAATTGTTTAGACTGAGGTTTAGGAAAAAAGTATATATAATAAATACTGTTATTTAGGTACATTTGGTTATTTTTAAGGTTAGTTGCAGCAATTCCAGGAGAGATGGAAAAAGATTGTTAATAGATTGTACTGAATATTGTATGGGGACAAAGTTAAATCCAGTTAAAAGAGGGGTACTTTATAAGAAAATAGACCAAGGGTAGTTGAATTTACAATAACCCAGATGTATTTTTGGCTTCATTATGTCTCCAGTGGATTTTGAACATTTTTCAAAATATGAAAAGGAACACATTTTAGTCAAAGTGTAAGAAATCAAACATCAAGAATTGTGGGAGGAAATTTAAAGGGGAAAATGAGCAAAAAGCAAAGGAAAAGGAGAGGTTTTGGAATGGGAATGAAACATAAACTGAGATGGGTGGGACAGAATAAATGAGACGTGTTTGGGGTGAAGAAATGATGTCAAAATACTGTGATGTCGATCCTTGGGAAATAGAAGTAAAAGGTACTATTACAGAGAGAAGAGAAATATTTTTATGATGGGAGGAGGGGTAGGATGTTTTGTGGATATTAATGACAAAAAAAAATGACAGCAAAGGGTGAAATGTTGTATAGTTGTGAATGGAAGAAGATGTATAAAATGTAGTGTTGAAAAACAATGTGACAAATGTTTTTGGAATGTCCAAGAGTAAGATAGATAACAATCTTCACTTTGATGTCCATATCTCTCAAACAATTAAAAAGGTACATAAAAAATTAGGAACTTTATACAAACACAAAAACTTCCTATCAGACCAAGCACGAGTCACCCTAGCCCAAACCCACCTTTTGTCTACCCTAATTTATGCATCACCAATCCTAACCCACATCAGGAAAACAGACCTAGACAAACTAGAATCATGCTACAATAAGACTGCAAAATTCGCCAATAACTCTACTTTTAGAAACCATCACTGCCTTGCCCTAAAGGAGCTACAGTGGTTAGAACTCCCTCAATTAATTAGTTACCACCAACTAGTGCTCACCTTCAACATCCTAAAGAATCCCCACAAGACTCCAGCCCTAAATCAACTACTAAACCAATAATCAGAAAAATCGTCCTCTACACTCATCCAACAAAACCCTTCTCTGTATATCCAAAGCCAACGATACTGCAGGGAAAGCTGTCTTCTCTGACACCATCACTAGGAAATTGAATAACCTCCCCCTAAATATCTCTTCAGCACCATCTATCTCACTGTTCAAAAAGTTACTAAAGTCACATCTCTTGTACTCCTGGCTCTGTCCCTGCATGACATAAATGCTTTCCTGCTCTCCTTCAATTCTTCCTACCTTCCTCTCGTCTCTGCTTACAATACTAAAAACTCCTCAAATACTGCCATATAAGATCTACTATGTGTAAATTAAGCTTTCTTGGAACAAACCACTGTAAATGTATTATGTTTTGTGTGATGTCTCTTGTGATTGTATTGTTTAATGTGGAGTTTTTTTTTTTCTCCCAAATGCTGCCATCCAGGGCCTACTATGTATAAATTAAGCTTGCTTGGAAAAAGCCATTGTAAATTTATTACTGCTTGCATGACATACATTTTGATTGTATAATTAGCACTGCACATATTGTTTGATGTGGAGCTTTTCTCCCCGGGCCTCCGCTGTAAATGGACCTCCTTCCAGTCGGACTTTCTTGGTAAACAATTGTAAAATAAATAAATACATTTAAAAAAGTATGTTGAAAAAATACAATGTTATGAAAATACTAGTGGAAGTGAGAAAATAAACCATTATTTATGGTTATTACCAAAAGGACTGAAAGCTAAAAAGGATGAGTTATGTATGAGTATTGTTGCTCAGAACTGACAAGCAAAGACTAAGAAGTGTTGTTTAATAAGATACGGAATACAGCTGGCATTATTAAAATAAGATATTGGTTAAGGAATAAAGAGAGGTTGTAAAAAAGACTGAATTAATATTATTTTTTATATTTGTGTGTGGGGAGAGTTTTGAGTGAGGATTCCAACTGTCTTCATTTATCTTGTTTTTGATTGTGTTGTTTTAAATTTTAACTATGAAATCTGATCATATGACTTCAATAATTAATACCTACACTTTTTTGTAAGTGCTATGGGATCTTTTACATCCACCTTATATTACTAACATGGGAAATCAATGCTCCACACCTATGGTCACCCCATCCTTGGTCAGGTCTGACCATAAGCTAATCACCTTTGACATCCACATCCCACCCCCCAGTAAGGAAACCTCCATAAAAAAAAAACTTCTCCAAAGCCAACTTCATGCTGCTCAAATCAGAAGTGACAAACTTCATGACACCCATGCAGGCGGGAACCGAAAGTTCAACTGCTGAATCCTACACTAAGGCACTGTACAAGCACATCCACTTGTGCATGAATCGTGCCATCCTCAATAGAACCAAGACATTCTCCTCCAAAAAAGGAAGCTAATCTGGTGTCCCTTGCCATAAACAAACTTTACAACAAAAGGAAGAAACTGTTGCAAAAAATAGGAAAATCCCAGGATGCAAAAAACTCCCTTACCAGCCTCAGTAAGAAGCTGAGATCCCTCATAAAATCCTCCAAAGCTAGTTGCGAAAATAAAATTGTCAAAGATTCCAAAGACAACCTCAAGTTATTCTATAGCTATGTCAAGAATCTAAATGGCAATTCTCAGATCTGCTCTAAGCTACAACAGAATGGCATTAAATATACTGATCCCAAGGATATTGCCAGTAACCTGGCAGATCGATTCAGTGCAAACTTCACCCCCCTGTCACCCCTAAAGGGCCCATCTCAATACCGAAAGATTGCCAAATTCCGGTAATAACGGCCACACAGGTAAAAAATGTACTCTCCAAAGCTAAGAATACAGCATCCATGGGACCAGACGACATCCCAGGCTGTGTACTACATGAACTACAAAATGAACTGGTACCTCACCTAAGTGTCATGTTTAATCATAGCCTAACCTAAGGCTTCATGCCCACTGAGTGACGCACAACTACAGTTTTCCCACTCCACAAGGAGGGATCCATCTTGGATCCCAGGAACTACTGCCCCATCAGTCTGAGAAGCCTGATCTGCAAGGCCATGGAACGTATTATCATAAAACTTATAAACAAAGACATTGGCAACCTTCAAAAACTGGACCCCACGCAGTTTGGGTTCGTGAAGGGCCGATCTTGTCTCCTGAACCTGATTGACTTCTTCAAATCAGTCTCCAGAGCCATGGACATGGGTAAGGTGGTCCACACAGCCTATCTGGACCTCGCCAAGGCCTTCGACACCATCCCCCACTCTGGAATCATAGATAAACATACTAAGCTGGGCATTAATCCCTACGTCACTCGATGGGTTGCCAGCTGGCTTACTGACGGAACCTACACTGTAAAAGTAGTCGACTCCAAATCTAGCTCCAGACAAGTGACAAGTGGAATACCTTAGGGTTCAGTCCTGGGACCGCTCTTGTTTGGCATATACTTCTCTGAAGTACAGGCCAACACTAAGGGACTCTGGCTAACAAAGTTCACAGATGACTGCAAACTGGTAGCCATTATTGAATCCCCAAATGATGTGGATATTCTACAAAAGGGTCTTACAGAAACAGATGCTTGGTGCCAGAGCCATCGGCTCAAGCTCAATGCCAAGAAATGTATAGTTTCCCCTTTGGGAAAAAACATGTACCTGTGAATTACTACATAGGTGGCAGTACACTAAACACCAAAAGTATGATAAGAGACTTAGGGACACAGGTCGACAGTGGTCTCACCTTCAATAACTACATCGCCACAATGGTCAGGAAATCCTTCTACATGGCACACCTCATCACTAAGGGCTTTTCATCCAGAAAAAAAGGAGGTTATTGTCCCACTGTACTCATCCCTCATTAGACCCATTATAGAATACAATGCCCCGTTTGGTATGTACCTCTCAAGACATCTGCAACAATTGGAAAGGCCGCAGAAATACCTCACTAAAAGAATCACAGGCCTAAAGCAGATGCTCTATGCTGATCATCTAAAAAAACTCCAGCTATACTCTGTTGCATATCGTCTACTCAGAGGCGATCTCTGCTTAACATACAAGGCCATGTCAAACCCAGAGCTGTTGGACATGCTACATTTAAAGAAATCCCAATCCCTCAGAGACACACGCTCCAGGAATCTAAACCTTGTCATCACAGTGAACAAAACATGCTGAAGGGATAGGTTCCTGACCCAGAGACTCCCCAGACTCTGGAATAGACTGCCCATACATGTCAAGCAGAGCACCTCTTTGGCCCTCTTCAAAAGGAACCTTGATGATTGGATGGGAGACAGGAAATTCACCCCGGGGATCACGTCAGTCGCCCTGCTAGACAGGGCACCAGGGAAGTAAATACTGTGGGAAGAAATAGCCAGGGAATTGTTATGGCTAGGCTTGTATAGGCTCTAGTGCCGATGGCCTTGTACCAACCTATGAACCTGAGCTACCACCATCTCAAGCAGATGGGACCTCAGTTTAATGTCTTATCCAAAGGGTGGCACACTCAGGAATGCAGCATCATTCTTTTGCTACACTGCAATGTCAGTACTGGAAAAAAAAATATCCAACTGCATGATGTAGGACTAGAACCCACAGCCTTCTGCATCAAAGGCAAGTATGCTACCTGATCAACTACTGAGACTTCTTGTCAATTTTAATATTTAATATTAATAGTAAGCATAGTTTCATTAGTATAGTGATTTTCTTTGTCAAACTTATTGTATGCAAAATTACTTAAAATCACAATACATTTTTTTACTATTTGTTGGTCAGGTAAGCCCAGTGGATAAATTGCCTCTTTTCAAGGTCAACCCAGGAGACCTGCCTGACTAAATGACTTGCTCAGAGTCAGAAAGTAGGGAAATAAAGGTGGAAAAAAATCAAACCCTGTACCCTTGGCACAGGAAGCAATTTATTAACATCTAAAAGCTTTAGTCCTCTGCACTAACTGCCAGACATGTTTAATGAAGCTTCACTCCAATGAACATGGCACTTAGCCATTAATCATAGCTAGTTTCTAGTCTTTTGTTTCCTAATCATCTCCTCCCGGTAACTCTTACTATTATTGTCCAGTGTTTTAATCTTAACCACTCCTATTACACTCTTCAGCCTCACTTTGTTCAGCTATTGGAACTTGCAGTACACTCACTAGATGACCATGTTGTTGCAAACAAACGTAATGAAAATCTATGACTGTAGCAAGAACAAATAATTGTCATTGCACTAAAGGAAGACTACTGTTCTTACCAAGCTTGTTGTGCAGTACATGCAAAACATTTAACTATTCTAGCCTGCTGTGTCATTGTTCACTTATACTGTGTTTACTTTGTTGACCTCAGAGCTGTAGAAATGAAACTTGTCACCCTGGGTGAAGCATTCACTTGTTGTCCCTCCATGCTGTCTGTCAGCAATTGGCCATTGAGTTAACGACACCTTCAGCTTGTACCAGAAGATCACAAAGAACACTTTGATAGTTGGCAAACTGCCTTTAAATAAGTTCATAGGTTCATAGGTGTGTACTAGGCTAATGGCCCTGGAGCCTTTTCAGGGCTAGCCCATAGGATTATCCTGTCACATATGTTTTTTTATAACTATTGTCAGTCCAACATTACATAATTTGCTCAGTTCCTGCCTTCACGTAAACCTCACTCCTCCTTCTGGACAGTATTCTGCATGATTTGTCCCCCCCCCCCACACTATTTCCATTAATTTCTATGCAATGTGCTCCTTCTCTTTTCTAAAAATCTCTCTTCTAGTTCTTTTATTTGTTTTACAATATTCAATAATTCAAATACAGTTGGTTTAGATTTTGATTTCCATTTTCTAGTAATTGTTTTTGGTAGCCAAAAGAATTAAACTTGCCAAGGTCTTACTATGTCTAGACAATTCAGATATTGTGTCTCTGTTCAAAGGAATACTTACTTAGTTAACAACCATTTGCACACCCAATATTTCTGACAGTAATCTATAAGGATTTTTTTAAAATCTGCCAACTCATTACAATCTCAAAACGAATGCTCCCAGTTATCTCTTTCTTCCCCATCACATCGCCATCATTTGCTGTCTACTTGAGGAATAATTCTTTGAAGTTTGCTGGGGGTATAAACATACCTATCCAAACACTTCCAAGCAAAAATCCTAAACCTTTTGGACTTTGTTTTTCCACTCTCCTTTCTCAGTCTTTTCTAAATGTCTGCAATTGATTCTTGTATATCATGCGATATTTTATATATCCCACTAACTACCCCTTTTTAACAGCTTAAGTTCTAGATTCAACTAAAAATTTACCAGAGCGTGTCTCTCACTTATGATTCTCCTATCCCTTTTTCTTTGCCTATACTCAGACATCAGTTCCTGATAGAGAAGATAGCCTCTAGCCTGTAGTCCAAAATATCTTCTTAGACTCATCCCACTCCATTACCTTTCCTTTTCTACTTATTTGCTCCCAATACCTTGGTTCCTTTGTCAGTTTTCTCCAGTAAAATTCCAGCCTCCCTCTTGTCTATTTTTTATATAAATGCAAATGTTTCTAGGACTGGCATGAATGCCCTTCTAACCTGGTAATATACCAATATCTAAACTAGTGCTTGCATTATTGTAATTTGATAGACTACTCCATGCATCAGCTGCTCTCTCAGAGAGCCAATTAGTACACTTCTCATTCCTATAGAATCTTCCACACATGTTCTCTAATGCTTCGCTACTACTTTTTGATAACCTCAAACATTCCAAAACATTGTTGTGTCTAAATGCCTCCTATATATATAGGAGGGACTGTGCAAGTTCAGACAACATTTTAGTCTTTCGTAGTACCTTAAATTTTCACATCCATGGGTGCCTTTGGTATATTTCCAATGTACTCTTTACAGTTTACTAATGCTTGTTTTCTTATAAGGTTTCCATACTCAAGTTTGGGGCTAATGTAACTAACAAGCAAGGACTTATTATACAGCCTATAGTTGTACTCAGTTCTGTACCCCTACTTGCAAGATCTCCTTTCTCATTTTGGGTTAGTTCTTAGAATACTTTCCACTACCTTATGAGTATAATATTCTACAATATTCTGTACAGTTGCAATATCATGTAATATATATTTTATAGAATATTCTACATGATTATTCCCTTTAAGGATCCACATCCAAAATACCACCCACTTCTTATTCCGTGACCTCCACTCCATCATCATTCCTTTCCACTTCGAAATATAATCTTCTGCTTGTGTTTTATACAAATTATATAAAAAGCCTTAAAAAGCCTTAACTGTGTAGCTCTAAGTCCGGTAATTTTATATACAGTCTCTAAACTGCCTGTCAAACTGCCTTTAAATAAGTCTGGTAATTTTATAGACAGTCTCTTAACTGCCTGTCAAACTGCCTTTAAATAAGTCTGGTAATTTTATAGACAGTCTCTAAACTGCCTGTCAAACTGCCTTTAAATAAGTCTGGTAATTTTATAGACAGTCTCTAAACTGCTTGTCAAACTGCCTTTAAATAAGTCTGGTAATTTTATAGACAGTCTCTAAACTGCCTTTAAATAAGTCCGGTAATTTTACAGACAGTCTCTAAACTGCCTGTCAAACTGCCTTTAAATAAGTCTGGTAATTTTATAGACAGTCTCTAAACTGCTTGTCAAACTGCCTTTAAATAAGTCCGGTAATTTTATAGACAGTCTCTAAACTGCCTGTCAAACTGCATTTAAATAAGTCTGGTAATTTTATGGACAGTCTCTAATCTGCCTGTCAAACTGCCTTAAAAAAATCTGGTAATTTTATAGACCGTCTCTAAAATGCCTGTCAAACTGCCTATTTTTAAGGTAGACAGTGTGTCAATTACCTTTACACTGAACAGTTGGAGTGTTAGTGTACAAGCTGTCTGCAAGTTATTGTGATTGATTAATGACAGCTTGTAAACTGTCAAACTATTTGTTATAGGTACAATATTCCTTATAAATATGTATTTCCTGAGCTGCATAGTTTCATGCAGCCATACTGTCTACATATATTTTGTGGACTTGCAAAAGATATACAAGCATCCCAGAGTACCTTGTTACACTGTGAGTGGCTTGGTATAATGTTTAAAGAGTTTACTTCACATGCAAGAGGTATAGGGTTTTATTCTCAGCCTATGAACTTTGATTCACTTACAAAGAACTCTGCAATACTTTTCCAGTGTTTCAACTGTATCCACAGCCATCCGGGCTAAGATAAGAAGATTTTCTGGATTACCTGCCCTTGTACAAGCTTTATACAGCGATCACTACTGTTTTTGAGCATTTTTAAATGCATTTATTTTAGTTTGTGGCAAAAATAGTTAATTCTCTGTTGGCTTTTCTAGTCTGTTTGCCTCCAAATCTCTTTTCAGAAGGGACTTAATTGTTTGGTAGGTGTTGTTTGATTTGCACTTGAGCTGCTTTTGCTGTGCTTTTACATTCAAAATTTCCAGAATTACATATCTTGTGGCAGAAGCTGTTTACCTGATTTCTCTGAATGGGGAAGCACTGCATGAAGCTCAGTGGGTAGTTATTTATTGGCCAGAGGGCATAACAATCAGTTTTCAAACTTTTTTCTATGTGTGGAGCTTTACAATGGGATACAGTAGTTAGCAGTGCCCTGTACAGTAGCAAATGCCTAGACAGTAAAGTTTTCCTATAAAGTTTGGAGTAGATCCAAAACATGTTAAAAAAGGTGGGATTGTGAAGAAATAAGCTTAAAGAAGCTAGCGTGTGCATCGAATAGCACTGTTATATCCTAGCATTATATAACATCCTGCCCTTAACCCCAGAAACTGCCCTATGACAACCCTGTTAAAACCCAAGCCTTAATCCTAAACAGACAACCGATTTACAGGATGAGACAACATGGATATGCAATTTCCAAGTGTCTCTGTGGAACAGCTTGGTAGATTTGGGCATCCTAAGGCAATGTTGCAATTGTCTCATGTTCTGAGGCAACCAGTTAGTCATTAAAGAACATATCACAGTATGTGAGAGATGTAAATACATAACTTCCTTGGAGGCAAAAATCTCACATACAGAGTTTTCAGAAATACCCACAATACATCCCCCACACATACCATTCACCTCATGCACAAGGATTGTCTTATGCTGAGGCGCTTAAAAGAAACTTTCCCAAATCTCAAAGACTTCCAATGCCACGGAATGATAACACTGCTCCTCAGCTACCATTAAAGAACACACCAAAAGTAGCATGAAACATTTCACGTAAGCCTACACCTAATGGTCCCCTGGTACAAACCCCATAAGGCAAGCGTATACAACCTAATACAGTTGTCATTGGGACTCTGTTGTGCTACACACAGATGCCCCACTCATCAGGTTGGACAAGGAGAAGATAATGGCTAGTTGCCTATTTTGTGCGAAGATCCTCAGTATCATGCATGCACTCAAGTTATTGCACCCCAGGTACCAATATGATTCTATTATAGTCCATGTGGGTGCATATGCCCTGAGACATACCTCACTGGACTACATGAAAAAAGAATGAATCACTCCGAATACGTGTCACAGATAGGTATGAGCCTAGTACTGAGCAGCATTCTACCTTCATCAAGGATGATGCCACAGTTGTTGTGTCTTTCGGCTTTTCCCGGTTAGGGGTCACCACAGTGGAACTCCGGTCCGCTAATGATTGGCAGTTGATTTTTACGTGCTGAGTTGCCAGCCCTAACACACAACCTTCAACGAAGGTAGACCCATTCACGCATGGCTCCACGCAGAAGACGCTCTAGCTGAGAGTCGAACCGGGCAGCATCTTACTGTGAGGTGACAGTGCTACCGCAGCACCACCACCGCAGACAATGATGATGGCACAGTATAAACATAAAATGGTTGATTTTACTAATTGGCTTAGTTTTTGGTGTCACTCCAGAAGGATCTAATATCTGTCAGCTTGGGAGAACATGGTCAAAAGACCACTGTGCTCTGTCAAGGATGGGTTGAACCTGACCCCCCCTAGACTTTTGAATATTGGCTAAAACTTTATCCATCCCCCACAGCCTTTTTTTAGTTAATTCCACATCAATAAACTACTATCACAGTGAAAAAGTCTACAAGTAACCTTAAGATGCTGCTACTCAATTCTTGGAGCTTAAACAAAAAACTCCAAATCTTTCAAGCCCTACTCACTCTGGAGAATGCAAACATTTGTGCCATGACAGAGACTTGGTTTAAAAGCCATAGAAAGTACTCTGGAAGTACAAGGCTACCGTGCATTCCACACATTTAGACCAACAAATTACAGACCATGGCCAAAGGTAGAGGTGTTTCTATCCATGTTGGTTAAACAGGATAATACCATGGAGCTTGTCCATGTTCAGGTTACCATAGGTAAGGTCCCTCACCATATCAAGGTTAGCTACAGGTCACCATTATGATTCTAGAGTTTCACAAGTCTTACTTAAACCTAGAAAATGTGCTCACTATCTAACCAAACACTGAATTCATGGGTAACTTTAACTACACTTCTACAGACTGGGAAATGTCCACTGCCTCAAACTCACAGGCACAATTCTTCCTGGCCTTCTTTAACACAAACACAGTGGAACAGATAGTGAACACTCCAACTAGCACATCAAACATACTGAACCTGGTACTCACCAACATAAGAGAACATTGCACCTCTCCCTACTGTGTCATGTTCTCACTAGTGAGGTTGGATCACAAAGCTGTCTCATTTGAAGTAAAAATCAATCCAGAAAATCCCACTAAACCAGTAACAGTTAGGAACTACTCAAAGGCAAACTACATCCTATTAAGTGACAGTCTGTCAAAATTCAAGGTTTCCCCCAACCCAGAGACCACAGCTACCTATGCAGAATTATTCACAGTGTCACTATACAAACATGTGAAAGGCTGCTATACCTACCAGAAAGAAACCAAAAACAAACACTAAAAACAAACCCCAATGGTGGAAAACACACCTAAACAGGGTGCATAATAAAAGAAGAAAACTCAGTGCCAAACTCAGGGGTCTATATTAGAACACTGAAGTTTCAAAACTTCGAATGTTTTAATATCGAACCCTATTCAGCGAAAGCTGAAATATCAAAGCAACAGAAAACCAAATTTTTTCCTAGGGAAAGAATTTGGTTGTCCGTTTCTGTTGCTTCAGTATTTTCAGCGGTGGGGTGGAATGTTATGGGTCGGGTTTAGGTAAGTGTGTGATTGAGTGCGGGTTAGGGTAGTTAGGGTTAGGGTGCGGGTTAGGTATGTGTGCGATTGTGTGGACATGAGGGTTAGGGCGGGTTAGGTGAGTTAGGGTTAGGGTGCGGGTTAGGTATGTGTGCAATTGTGTGGACGTGAGGGTTAGGGCGGGTTAGGTGAGTTAAGGTTAGGGTGCGGGTCAGGTAAGTGTGCAATTGTGTGGATGTGAGGGTTAGGGTGGGGTAGATGAGTTAGGGTTAGGGCGCGGGTGAGGTGAGTATGCGATAGTGACGGACCTTTGGGTTAGGGTTTGGGTTAAGGTAAGTGGATAGTTAGTGGTGTGTGTATAGTTTAGTGTAGGGTTAGGTGTAAGATTTTAGGTGTATGTGTGTGGATTGCTGTTTGTTTTGTGTACTTGTGTTGTGTGTATGTGTTTTTGCTGTTCTGTATGTTCGATCTTTTCAGCTTTTCAGCCTTCGCTAAATAGGGTTCGATATTAGAACATTCGAAGTTTTGAAACTTTGATGTTCTAATATAGACCTAAGATCAGAGCAAATCAAGTCTCAAAGACAAGTAAACTATTATACAAATAAACAAGAAACTAAAGGGTCTAATTAAGTCCAACGAGGCCAACTATGAGGTCAGGATAGCCTTGCAAGCTAAGGACAATCAGAAGGCCTTTTTCAGCTATGTCTAGAACCTTAGAGTTAACCCACAACAGTGTGCTGAACTGGTGATGAACGGTACCATCTACACTGATCAGGGTAACATAGCAAATCTACTAGCTGATACATTCAAATCAAACTCCCCCCCCATCTGCACCAGCTGAAATCCTTCAAATCAACCCCCCCCCCATCTGCACCAGGTGAAATCCTTCAAATCAAACTCCCCCCCCATCTGCACCAGGTGAAATCCTTCAAATCAACCCCCCCCATCTGCACCAGGTGAAATCCTTCAAATCAACCCTCCCCCATCTGCACCAGGTGAAATCCCATCCAGCTTATTTCCCTCAGCTATTAGCAGGGGCCAGGTGCTGGTGGCACTCAATAAAGTCAAGACCTCTGCCTCCATGGATCCTGACAACATCCTTGGTTGCCTCCTGAACAGTCTAAAACATGACTGATCAGGACCACATGAGGCACTCTTCAACTGAAGCCTTGAAACAAGCTACATCTCAAGTGACAATCATTCCTCTCCATAAGGATGAACTATCAACTGACTCTGGAAACTACAGACCCATAAGTCTCCATACGTTTAACAAGTCTAACATGCAAAGCCATGGAATGAATTATCATGGAAATGATAAACAAGGACATTAGAAACCTACAAACTCTGGACACATCACAACTTGGCTTTGTTAAGGGAAGGTCATGCCTACTTAACCTGGTAAACTTCTTTAGGAGAGTCAACCAGGTAATGAAAGGGGGGTAAAACAGTGCATGCAGCATATCTTGACTTGGCTAAGCTATTTGATGCAACATCCCACTTAGGTATTGTTGACAAGCTCTTTGACCTAGGCATAAACCCTTACATAGCTCACTGGATTCCTGGCTGGCTAACAGACAGGACCCAAGAATTGATGATTGATGAGGCCGCCTCCAACAACACACCAGTCACCAGTGGAGTACTCCAGGGCTTTGTGATGGGCCTGCTCCTGTTTGGCATCTACTTCTTGGAAAGTCAAGGCTAATGTTAAAGGCCCCCTGCTCAATGTGTTTGCAGATTGCTGTAAACTGAGAGCTATTATAAATTCCTCCCAATGTACAAACATCTTGCAAGTGGGTTTAACACAGACAAATGACTGATGCCAAACCCATGGCCTAAAACTCAATGCCAAAAAATGCATTATAATGCCTTTTGGGAAACTGCCAATGTAAGTTAATTAGTCCATTGATAAAATGCCCCTGAAAGTCGACTCAATAGTAAGAGGTCTGGGAACATATGTAGACAGCAGTTTGGCCTTTGACCAACATGTAACTATGTAACTAAGATAAGAAGAAAGACGTTCTATGTCAATCAACTTATAGGTAAGGGTATGGTGTCCAGGTCCAAGGAAGTTATAGTACCACTCTACTTGACCCTTATCAGACCTATCATTGAAGACAATGTCCCATTTGCCCACAAAGGTTTCTCACTAGGAGAATGGAGGGCATGACCATCCTGTTCTACACTGATTCCCTAAAGGCTCTGTGTCTGTATTCAGTCTCTTACAGGCTGCTGAGAGGAGATTTTTGCCTGGCTTGCAGGGCTTCCTCAGACCCAGCCCTGATGGATCTGTTACACGTGCCAAACAAACAGTACTAGAAACACTAGATATTGGGATATGAACTTCACTTGCGATATATACTCAATGTGCTGGAGAGACAGATATGTGTCTCAAAGGATCCTCACGCTATGGAATAGACTTCCCATCCATGTAAAACAGAATTCATCCCTGACCCTATTCTAACAAAACCTTGACATTTGGATGGGAAATCATAAATTTACCCCCAGTCTGGCCCCTTGTCCCTTATGGACAGATGCTATTAATAAGAAAAGTATTATCCTAACTAACACCTCCCCCACAAAAATCCTTAGCTACCTGCCTACTAACATGCCCACACCATATGATACTTGGGACCCACATGGTTTGGGTTGTGTGGCTACACTTGTAAAGGACCATAGTGGTCATTAGCCTACTAACAGCCCCAAGGCTAACAACCACCTACAAGCCTAGTGGTCATTAGCCTAGTAACAACCTTTGAACCTATGAACCTATGTACAGCAGTACATACATGTGTTACAGTTGATATGGGACATAATATGTGTAGAAAAAAAAGCAGCTTGAGAACGAATGATACGATAGGCAGAAGCAATGGTACATAATTAGCCATAAAACAGATCCATAGTTTAGTTATCAAGAGGTGTAACATCCAAAACAAAATGAACAACTTTTGATATAAGGCCAGCTAGCCACAGCCAGACCCAAAAATGGATGGTAGAATAGAGCCATCCCTGAAGACATACGGAGAGAATGGAAACATCCCTCCCCCAAAGATGCAAGAATGACCAAAGATACATTCTAAAGTGGACTGAAGACCAGTGTCAATCATAAGGATGGATAAATATGGCTATACCTCCAAAAGGCATAGAGCTCTGACAAGTTGATGTCTGAATCGGGCTTCCTGTTTGCCTTCGCATTGGTTTACTTGGAATTTGTGGGAAAATGCATGTAGAATAATGTTCAGGAGAAGGAGTGAAATTTAAAGACTGGACTTGTAATGTTATAGTGAATGACAACTGATAAAAAAGCAAATATATGTATAATGCACAAAGCTATTGACAAATGCTTACAATTATTTGTTTTATTTTCTATAACTATGTGCACCCAAGTTCAAAATGTTTGAAGTTAATTAAGGTTTAAAAACATAAGGGTGGAGGACCTCATTCAAGCCCCCAGAAGAATTTATTACTATAAACATACTATTATAATGATGAATGACCAGAGACATACACACAGATGGGTGGAAGAACAAAATTCCTAAAGTGGAGAGATGTTCAGTTATACTCTTAGATGGGTGGATGACCAGAGACATGCCTTCCAAAGGATTGATGAATATAGTATCCCATTAGAAGTTTGACTGACCATCAATATTTTACTGTACCTGTCTCCTGACCAGTGACATTTTACTGTACCAATCTCCTGACTAGCAATGCTTTACTGTAACCTATCTCGCTACCAATAATATTTTACTGTACCTATCTCCCCTTAAATTTGTTCTGAGATTTCTAGTTTGCATAGAACTGTTCTGCATAACTCTCAGAACACAAGTTACATTTCAGGCTGTATGAAAAAAACCCTGAAAATAATTAATCAATGATTCACATAGAGAAAGGGTTCACATTGCACAATGCTTAATGAACTTGACAGTAGATCTACAGATGCGTAGTATTTGTTAGTAATCATGTAAGTATTCTTAAGCAGATCAATAACTTAAGTATCAATCAAAAACGTACTTCAGGTGCAATTCATTACAGGGTAGTACAGTAAAATAGCCTAGATTTTGAGAAAGTAATGCAACACTTAACAAAATAGTACCACTGAGGTAGTAAATGAGTGTTATAAACATCTTTACACTCTACACTAACATTCTGTGACTACATATTAAACTAATTTAAAAATACTAAACTTAAATTTTAATTGTACGTAATTGTTTAACTATACATACTATACTAACATTCAGTGACTGCATGCTACCCCAAATAAAGTATAGTAAACTTTAACTGAATACAGATACATTTTTAGTAGCAAGTAATTATGATATTGATAACAGAAATACTGCCAAGGTTATAAATGTTTATACCTGCGAAGTTAGTATGTAAAGCTAAGCCTTTACTCATTCGGACACCACTACATAGACTCTTAATGATGAGTGCAATCTATTGGAGGTCTGTAGTTAGTAAACAGCATTGATTAGGTCATCAGCTTTATGGCTACCCTGTGTCTCTTAAGTGATTGCATTCATTTTCTTTTATTCATTATTCCTTAAGTTTTTTATTGAAGCTATCAATATTATAAAATGTCTGAATATTTTTGGGTTAAGTATTCTGGTTTGAAGGAGTGAGCTTTGAGAAAGTTATTTCAGTGGCATTTAGCTTGAAAGAAGGCATTATCAATTGAATGGAGTGGAGCTTCTGTGGCAAAATATTCACAGCAGAGTATTTTGTGGTAAAGTGGTGGTCAGCAAATGGAGTTGATGGATTCATACTTCAGAGTGCTCAGTGATACTGGGGCTCTGGAAAAGAAGGGCAACCATCTGGGGTTACTGATATCAATGCAGTGATGTTGTTTGTTATTGGCAAGGGATACTAAATGAAATATTTTGTTTTCTGCAGTTTGTAAAAGTTAAATGTTTGTAGCTGAAAACATGCAAATTATGGGTACTATGTATGATTTTGCATTGGTGGCTCTGGCGATTATATATAAAAAGGTCATCCCAGCAAAATAATTATTTCTTTATTATGTACAGAAGTACATGCTAGTCACGCCCTTGTACGGAGTAAACTTGCAGTAAAAGAGTGATGCAGGTCACGATATCATTCTTGCTATTTTATTTATTAATATTAGAAAATATAATTATCAAGATAAGTTAAGAAAAGAGCATAACAGCAGGTAGCATCTAAACAGTCCATCATCATATCTAAGTCTTCTTTTGTAATATCCTAAAGA
Source organism: Protopterus annectens (assembly GCF_019279795.1). Taxonomy (NCBI): domain Eukaryota; kingdom Metazoa; phylum Chordata; order Ceratodontiformes; family Protopteridae; genus Protopterus; species Protopterus annectens. The sequence continues at coordinate 371,611,238 of NC_056744.1, read as the reverse complement.
AAGCAATCCAAACAACAAGATTTTGGTTGTCTGTCTTTTGTTGAAAATGATGGGGATAATCTGTTCTTTGATAGCAGGTTTGGTCAATGTCTATCTTGCAGCACCATTGTGGACTCCACATGGGACAGTTAAGGTTGGATTGCTGGCCATGATCACTTTTTCTATATTGCGATTCCTTTTTTTTTTTTTTTTTTGTCCTTCTTGGGGCATTACTAAACTGATCCCCATTACCCCACATCCACACTGGGTCTATCAGCTCATCTCCTTATCCCTGGGCTTACTCTGATATTGCTGGGGCTGGTTGTGGATCCTAACAGCATCATGGGAGCTTGGCCATCTCTGTTTCTGTCCTGCTTTTTTTTTCATGATATGCCCTAGCCATTCCCTGCCCCACTTCCCACGCTCACCAGTCATGTACAAGGGTAACTCATCTTTGGACCATTTCTCCCCTAAGGGAGTATCATTGACAAATGTTCTTCCATCTGGAATGGGCATACCCATCCCTCCCTGGTGCTCCATCAATCATTAGAGCCACTAATTGAACCCAGGCTGACTGAATCATAGTCAGGGCTTTATCCTTTTATGCAACCTCAGCAAGTCTACTATATTGCTATTGGTTGTGGTGGTCAGTTATTCCTTGGCTTTTTTTACCATGCCTCACCATTTGTTACTCTCCACAAACTTTAATGTTTAGGACAAGGAACTTTCTTGTCTAAGTGCATGGAGTACTATATGTCATATGGGCAATTCAGTGTTAACCAATAACCAAAGTAATTTATTCATGGACTTGTAGAATGGAAGAAATGTTACCTCTTAAAATATATTGAATATATTAAATAATTTACTTGATGTGTTTAGCTCAATACAAAACACAGTTTCAATGGGTAGCATTTTCATACACAAATTAAAAAAAGTACTTTAGAGACCAAACCATAACTCCATTGAATGGTTTATATAATACATTTATAAATCATGTGACTTTCAGCATCCAATCACAATTTAATTTTTTATAAAAACATACCTTAAAAACATAGGAAACATTTGAAAAACTCAGTTACTTAATAAAAGTAATATAGTTATTGTTTTCCGCAGTCACACAAAACCTCCAAGTCCATACTATTTTTAAAGGTTTGTACTTCAAAAATTGTTTTAAATTAGTAGCTTCATTTAAGCCTGGAAACATATATGTATCTAACAAAACCTGCCATTGGTATTCTTTGCATTCTAATGCATTTTAGTGTCACTATGTCTATTGTCTCCGTGTACATTGTCATCTACATGAAAGGCACATTCTTGTATTAGAGACAGGATGCAGTCTGTGTAAGCAGTGCATGTCATTTATTATTAAAATTAATAACATAAAGATAGTCATAGACTCGATCACTTAGTTTTCTCATTGTTTTGCCAACATGAAATACACTATAAAGCAAACGTTCAGCATTGAAGAATGCACTAATGGGATTAACTCTATGCAAGCTTTCATACCAAAACTCTTTCCTGGTTGCACATGAAAAACAATGGGTGCTATTAAACATAAACATTTAATGTCTGCAGAACCCACAACCGTATATCCCAAAGTGTTTATTACTGCCCCTATAATCTTACTAGGATCTCCTTTGCATCAGCTTTCATGTTGGTGCTCTTTCTGTTACTAAACAATGGGAATGTACCAGATGCCTGTTCCATTTCTTTATTTCTTAACAAGATATTCCAGTATTAGCTTATTATATTTTAACACTTTCTAAATCTAGTCTATGTTTAATAATCATAAACATTTTTGGGTATAATTACCATAAGTGAAAACCTTAGTACTTGCCAGTTGACTAAAGGGACCATACAATGTACTTTGAAGCTTTTTGCCTTCCTCAATGGCTATCTGGTTTAGATAGTCCCTGCTTTGAAATTTCTCTTTATTTAAGGTGGTCTATCATACTGAAAAACTTGTCTTCACTGGTTGCAAACCTAGACATTCTGATATCCATTCATTTCACCACCAGAACACTAAGATCCAGCAACAAAAATCACTTGCAGATCACTAAAGCCAATAACTCTGCTGGTGAAGCACTATTCTCTTGCGCCATAGCCAAATTATGGAACTCCCTCCCACCCACAATTACCTCCATACCATCATGCACCCACTTCAAAACCTAACTAAAAGTGCACCTAAAAACATGCTGGCTATGCCCTTGCAACTCCCACTCTAATATCACCCACCCCATCCAACCACTACCTTTCTTTCCACCCCACTAACTACCTTGATTATAGCAAGCTCAGATGCTTATAAGCCTAGTACTTATTATACAGCAGGAACTTCTTATTATAACAATTGTTAATGTCTGTTATGTACTTCGCAGATAAAGATTCTAGTTGTCTACTGATGTGCTATGTTCTTCATCTGTAACTATGTTTGTAATTAATTGCTATGTTAATCAAATTGTTAATTGCTATGTAAATCCAATGTAACTACTGTATGTTTGTTTTAACTGTGGAGCTTTTTTCCCCAGGCCTCCGCTGAAAATGGACTTACGTCCAGTCGGACACTCCCGGTCAACAAATGTAAATAAATAAATAAATAAAAAGTCACAGTATTGTCCTTCATATCAAGGTTGCTATACTAATGCAAATAGGTGTTGCTAGCTTTATTATCAAGGCTGCTAAGCTCAGATGGTTAGGGTACTGGATACTCATAATCATGAAATAATGAGACAATATAGGTAAGAGAGGGTACAGGTGATTAATTCATGCCAGGGTGTGCTTTTGGGCTAAACAAGACTGAAAATCTAAACAAAAAAAAGAAACATCTTTTATGCAGGAGAGCAAGCCCCATCCACACCACACCTCTTGCTAATTATACATACCAACTTTGATATCGCAATATAGCGAAGAAAGGGCAAAATCCTACTCATGCAGTACTGTCATCGTGCACAACCAGTTACCAATATTTTTTGAAAAACTGACATTTTGGTATTCTTAGGATTTTTTTATATGATTAACTGACTGCAAAAGTAAAACATTTGTTTTTCTTTTGTGATCAGTTATGATTCATTTGTTTGTATGTTTTGGTTCAATTTTTCATTTAAAGAGCTTGACAGAGTGAGTGTCAGCCATTCTTCACTGTAAAATTTCATAATATAAAATTCCTCATAATTAAGAACTTCCTTGGCTTTAGTCACATCATAATCAGAAATAAACTTCATAAAGTAGATGCTGCCCATGTGTCTGAAATAAAGTACAAAAACTACAATTACATCATACAGTCTGACATTGTCTATTTAAAATGTAATCAAGTGCAATATTGCCCTACAGTAGCACATACTCTAAGGGAGTTGTGTTCTGCAAACATATCTATGCATTGACTTAATGAATATGTACATATCGAAGCATATAAAGTATGAGAAAAGCTTCATTGTTTAAAAATAGAACTGAAAAGATAACATTACTATGACTGCAAAATGGGAATTATTGTCAAGACTCCATCTGGCATTTGTATTCTTCAGAAACAATTTCCCTTAGTAAATATGTGATGAACTGCAAATGGGCCAAAATTAAACTTGAAAAAGTGTAGTATAGTTTAAGTTGTCAGACAATCCCTACCCTTAATTTATATTGTATAGACAATACTCTTGTACTAAACGGAAATCTAGTCAGGGACCTGGGTTGATAATTTCCTCCCTTTTGACCACTGTGTGGCAACTGTAGTCAGAAAATACTTTTACTTAACATAACTAATAGCCCATGTTAACTCACCCAGATCTAAAGATGTTATTGTTTCCTTCTATCCAGCACTGATTAGACCAACTGTAGAGTGTAACTCCCCCTTCAGGATGTACCTCAAGTGACATATAAAACAGCTAAAGAAGCTCCAGAGGTTCCTAATTAAGAAGATTTTGGGCTTAAAGACTGAACTAACAAGAGTTGATAGAAGCTCTATTCCTTTACTAAGCATCTCATAGACCTTTGATAGGTGACTTTTGTCTTATCTACTGTGTCAGTAGAGATCCTGTTTTTCTTGATCTTCTTCATAAAGTCTAATATTTTAGCAAACATCAGTACCTGGGACCTAAAGCTTCATCAGCAGATAAACAGAACATGATGGCGATCATTATATGAACAATTTTTATAATAAAAGAAAAGAATTTTGACCAAAAGTTAGAAGAATAATTCTCACAATGCTAGAGCCCTTCTCACTGAAATAAACAAACAAACAACTCAGCAGCTTAATAAAATTCACCAAAGCCAAGTTTGAGGCTAAAGTAACTACAAAATATTTTTAGTTATGTTTATAATCTCAAAAGCACAACACAGTAATGCGCTGAGATGATTGTGAAAGATGTTACCCACACTGAGGCCGAAGATATAGTGAACCTCCTGGCTGATAAATGTAGCTGTAACTTTACCCTCCCCCGCTCCCCTCCGGCTGTCCCTCAAGATATACCTGAAACTGACTCACCTCCAGCTATCACATAAGCTCAAGTCCTAAAAGTGCTATCAAAAGCTAAAAATGCTCTATTGATGGGTCCTGACAATATCTCTGGATGCATCTTAAATAGCTTGAAGCATCATTTAGCCACACCCCCTAACAACACTGTTCAGTCTCAGCCACACCCCTAACAACACTGTTCAGTCTCAGCCACACCCCAGCCACACCCCTAACAACACTGTTCAAGCTCAGCCTCCATACAGGCTTTGCACCAAGTGAATGGCATAAAGGACCCTGTAAAAGGGAGGACTTTTCATAGACCCAGGCAGTTACAGACCCATAACTCTGACCAGCTTCATATGCAAATCCATAAAAAGGCTTATCACAGAATTAATCAATCATGGAATTAATCAGTCAGGTCATAGTGACCCTCTAGACCCACCTCTGTTTGCATTTGTCAAGGGCAGGTCATGCTTACTTAACCTGGTGGATTTTTTGAAAAGGTCACCAACATCCAGAAAACAACCCCCTATAAAAACTGCTTTATTTCTATGTTGATCACTGATAGTAACATCATTAAATGGATTTTGGAGAAAAATTGGGCTATCTTAAGTGAGGATAGATACATTTGAGAGAAACTTAATAACAAACCGCTCATTGTTTACAGAAAGGAAATGAGCATGAAAAATACGTTGGAAACCATGAAAGAACATTAACACCCCCAGAAAATCAGGAATGAGAAAATGGGGCAGTTGTTGGTATTGTTCTTGAATGCATCTAGGTGAGCACAGTAAACATGCAAAAACTCAAAGTATCAAATAACTTTAACTGTAAGACTTTGGGGGTTGTGTACATAGCCCTCTGTCCATCTTGTTCTTCGTTCTACATATATTGGGAAGACTGAAAGGAAATTGAGAGAGAGTCTATGAGCACCTGTTGGGCATTAAAAAGAAAAAATACACTAATGCCTTGTATAAGCAAGATTGTGACAACCCAAGTCATGATTTCAAATTTTCAATCATTGAAAAATTTCAAAACATATACAATGTGGACCATGGTCATTGATATTGGAGAAAAGAGAACTTTACTGACAGTTCAGACTAAGCTCGAGTAGCTGGTCAGGATTAAACAAACAGACATCAATTGTGTGTCTGTTAAAATTAAAAGCATTGGATCAATGTCCTTTTATAGCACTACTTATCTGCTCCTCGTTTAGTGTTCCTCAGCAGCCCTTAAATGCATACATGGCTTTAATTTTTGAAAATATTCATTTTTTAAAATACAGAGATATACATATTTTTTAAATATTTAATTAAGTTTTATTATTGCAATTTCTGATACAGTTTTTAATTGTTTATGTATAAGTTATAGAAACTTACTTTCTCAGTCTTAAACTATATTTTAAACTATATTTTGAATCATGTTTGGATTTTCCTCTTGCATATTACATATTCAGCTGTCAATGGCTTGATTGGTTATAGCATGTTGGATTTATATGGGCATGATACAGTCTTTTGTTATATTGTCCTAAGTTGGAAGATACTTATGAATGAACAGGCTGGCTTGTACTCGCATAGATGCAATGCCCAAGCTTGTGGGGCTTGCCTCTTATAAGACTAATGATTGGTTGAGGGTTAGCTGACGTAAGTTTGGTATCTCTGATATTTAAACTCGTTTTAAACTGTTAAATGTTTTTAAATCATATTTTAAACTATGTCTTAAGTTGTTCCTTTACACATAATATGTATAACTGTTAATTCTTTGATTGGTCACAGTATTTTGATTTTGTGTGGGTGTGACAGAATCTTTGGTTATTATTTTTAAACTTGGAAGATGCAACGTCCTAGTTGGTGGGGGCTTGCCTATCATAAGACCAACGATTGGATGAGGGCTAGCTGATGTATGACCAACTTCTCAGATATTTAAACTAATTTTAAACTATTAACAATATCTGATGAAGTTTTTAACGTACATTTGGATGGTTTTAACTATTGGATTCATTAAGGTATATCTGGTAATGCTCTCCTGTGACACCATTCTAATTTTGAAGCTATCAAGCAGAAATACCAATGTATGACTATATAAATGAGGAAACTTCTCTGTGTGGAAGATCTAAGATTCCCTAGAGTTCAGGAACCTAATAAAACCATACTGTGAATATTCCACCTAATAACAGGTGGCAGAAATACTTTATTTAAAATCTTTTTAAGCATAAATCCACTAATGAAAGTAGGGAAGCACAAGCTAGTTCAACTTGAATCTTCTTTATTAAAAACACACAAACGATCCAAATAGTAGCTGGAAAAAAACAGAATAAAGTGTAAAAATTCACCATTCCATGTATAAAAGCGTGGGAATGGTTTACTAGGGTAGCTGCGTTGTAAAAGACAATTAGCATGTTTACTTGTTAAATACCCCACTCACCAGTGTGATATTCGACACAGTGCTACCCTACTTCAAGCTCTGTGAATCCAATATATGTTAAACTAAACTAAACTAACCTGAACTAAACTAAATGTTAAACTAAAAATTACACATTAATAATTGGTAAAAATTCCTAAAAGCATTTCACTGTAGTATCAAAAAAAGAAAAAGTTAACATATGTAAGTCTTCAAAATTCCTTAGAAATCTTTTCTACCAACTTTCAGAAACATTTTTAACGTAGATCACTTTATATGCCACAGTAGCTTTACTAACAGCATCATCTTCATCATTAGTACAAAGTAATGTCCGAAGACCTACCGACTCAGCATTTCCAATCATGAAGACCAAGTCCTCCTTTTCTTTAGAATTCATCAATGTTTTGCTTTTTCATGCATTTTCAGTAACACCATGTTCTGATAAGATAATGTGTTCCAATTAATTATATGTTCTAAGTCCTATTGTGCTTAAGGTATGGACCTTGTAATCAGGTTCCTATTACGTGATCAAACTACAACAAGTTCGAACCCTATATGGTCGAAAGCATATAGTCAAACTTGCAGAAGTTCGACCACGTAAAAAAAATAAAATAAAACTTGCAACAGTAAACTAACTGCACCCCCCCCACACCCCTCGCTCTTTAAATATACCAACTCTAAGACCGCACTATAGAGCGGAAAGGGAATATTTCCCTTTACTGCACTGTAGTGCGATCTGGGAGTTAGTATATTTAAAGAGTGGGGTGTGGGGGGTGCAGGGGGACTTCCCCCCTGCTTGCATCTGTTAGTTTACTGTTGCATATTTTTTTTACGTGTTCGAAGTTTTGAAACTTCGAACAGACAAGTTCGATCTTGTCATGTTCAAAGTTTCAAAACTTTGATCACGTAATAGGAACCCCTTGTATTCACCATCCAGCAACCTCCCTTTCCTAGTGAAAGGCAAGAATACTTGCAGGTGCCAAGGATATAACAGTAGTATCCAAATGTTTTCATATAGCTAACCTAGCAGGATTAGGATTTAGGGTGAAACAAAGATAAAGGTTTCCTTTATCAAAACTGTATAAGAATTTATCTGTACTATTACCAAGGGGCTGATGCTAAGGTCATGTATAGTTCTTTCTCATAAATGTTGAAATGTTTTGAAGAAAAAAGTAATTATCTCCATAGATTCTGGGACTCTTAAAATTTGTGAATGTCTCACATTTGGAGAAGAAATCTGTGTAGGACACATTATAGCTTTCTCCTGTGATGTTCAGAGTATCATGAAGATTCATGTTTTCATGAGGAAAACTAGAAGATAAAGAAATTACTTCAAAATATGAATTGAACTAAACTGGAGCATTATCAAGGTAAAAATACTCACTAATTCATGAAGAAATGAAGGAAAAAGTTATTTCTCTTTGTTTTTATCCAATTTTTTTATGTACTGATGTAACTAGGAGTGTTATACAGAAATAAGCAACTTCTCACCAAAGCAGCAAAGATTTCAATAGGAAATTCCCACCTTATCTCCACCCTACTTTATGCCTCTCCAATATATACCAACCTAAGGCAATGCAATCTAAACAAGCTAGAGACCTGCTACAACAAAATCTCCAAATTCGCCACAGGGGCATCCTACCGTAGTCACCACTGCCTCTCACTTGCTGAACTGGGCTGGCTTGAACTCCCTCACCTCCTTCAATGGTATCAACTATCACTCACCTATAAACTAGTAAACCATACACTAAATGTCCCATCCCTCCAGAATCTACTCCAACCCTATCGCACCACCAGACCACTAAGATCCAGCAACAAAAATCACTTGCAGATCACTAAAGCCAATAACTCTGCTGGTGAAGCACTATTCTCTTGCACCGTAGCCAAATTATGGAACTCCCTCCCACCCACAATTACCTCCATACCATCATGCACCCACTTCAAAACTTTATTAAAAGCGCACCTAAAAACATGCTGGCTATGCCCTTGCAACTCCCACTCTAATATCACCCACCCAATCCAACCACTACCTTTCTTTCCACTCCACTAACTACCTTGATTATAGCAAGCTCAGATGCTCATAAGCCTAGTACTTATTATACAGCAGGAACTTCTTATTATAACATTTGTTAATGTCTGTTATGTACTTCACAGATAAAGATTCTACTTGTCTACTGATGTACTATTTCTTCATCTGTAAATATGTTGTAAGTAATTACTATGTAAATTGTTAATCACTATGTAATCCAATGTAACTACTGTCTGTTTATTTTAACTGTGGAGCTTTTCTCCCCAGGCCTCCACTGAAAATGGACCTACGTCCAGTCGGACACTCCCGGTCAACAAATATAAATAAATAAAATAAATAAAAATAAGTAGGGAGTGTTAATCTATTGACTCTACTCTATGCCTGTCACCAAGAGTGACTAACATCAGTCCCATGGACTTCTCCGAGGAGGCCAGAGCAATTTCCAAGGCCAATATTAGTGGGAGGCCACGCAACAAAAGAAAAAGCTGCTGCTGTAAATTGGCATTGTCAGTGGTAAGCTTTGAAAAAAAAGCTAATAGCTAATACTGTAAATTAGAAGCCTTTGGTATAGAAGAAGTTTCTGGATGTCAATGTTAAAACCTGCAGCTTGGACTCCTTGATCTTCTGTACTATTTTTTGGAAATGCTGACCTCTTCTGATGTTGGTATCTTTGAAAGTACCTGTTTATATCTGGGAGGTACTGATATTAGTAGAGACTCTCCAGGCTTGCATACACCCCTACAACCCCCTTTGTGTCCGTTTCATTGGAGTCAGTCAAGTTAAAGTGCAATCTCAAACGTAAATGGTGCAAAACTAGAATCCACTAGGGATAATGCATTCTTTGTAATAGATTATGCCCTTTTCTGAATCAACATCCTTACTTTCTCTGATTTTGTGGGCTCAGAAAGTACATCTTTGACTTTTTCTTTCTGCGTAAACTTTAGATGACATATTATTGAAAAGTAGGCCAGTGATTTTAGCATTTTTAATTTTATGGCCTAATTAAAAATGACCATATCACCAAAATCCTTGGCGTTTTATTCACGGCCTAAAAAAGAAAAAAGAAAAAAAAGAAATGTATTTTATTTTTTATTTATTTTATTTTACATTTGTTAACCGGGATGGTCCGACTGGACGAGGTCCATTTATAGCGGAGTCCGAGGAGAAAAGCTGTACTTAATTTAAAAGCACAAATAACAACAATAATGATATTATACAAAGTGTAAAAAAAAAACATTGAGAATGGAAATTCTTTAGAGCTGCTTGCCTGCCACAATCATACATGTTGAGTGATCTAGTTGCCATTAGTAGATATAACAACAAAGACGAAAAAAAAACAATGTTTAAGAGTAAAAATCACTGATAGAAGAACACTGAGCTATACAGAAAAAAAATTTTCTTCTTGTAAGGTGAGAGATGTAAGGCCCTGAGAAGAGAACTTCAGGAAAGGACAGCGATGCAAGAGATATAAGGGGGTTACACTCCTGTGTAAATGTGGGCCTACTAACGTAAAACCTGCATTGGTACCTCAAAGGGAAGAAGCCACCGCATCTCAATATCTGACCAGGAAGAAACACTTGCAAAGTGGGTATAACTCAAATGTTATGATTTGCTGTTGTAGTAGCTCTCCCCAAAGAAGTGTTAGTTCCTTAAAAAAAACAGAATTTATGTTTTCCTCTGGTAATCTTAACTGGGTCATGAAAGTTAAAAGAAAGTATAATTGGGTGTAAAAAGACAAGGAACATACAGAAGTATAGCAATACATCATAAAGCCAGGCACGGCAGAACCAAAAAAAAAGTCACAGCACCTTTAAAGTTTTTTAGGTCAGAAACACATTATTAAATGCTGTGTTTCACTTCTTCAGAAATCGGTATATGTATTCTGGGTGTTATTTCAATGGAAACCAGTATGTATTCTGGGTGACAGTACCAGACATCTTAACTGTTCCAGTTTTGTAGGGACACCCCCCCCCCAATGTTTCTCAAAGTTTTGCTCCATTCCTCCTAAAACTGGAAATCATTTTGAGAATTTCGAAGATAATAGCACCAACATTTAAAAGATGTCCCTAATTTGGGTTCTTTTCCTTAGTTATTTTTTAATTGGTAAAAGTTGAAAGGTCTGGTGAGTACCCCTGTTACCAAAGAAGCCTTGTCTTGACTTCATCACTTTCTGTCCGTCTTTGTACTTCCCTCAACACTTAGGACTCAACCACTGTGGAAAAGTAAGAAGGCTTGGTACTACAGAAGTTGCTGACGTGAACATAAAGGTATAAATTAGCAAGCTACAGCAGTCAGTTACCTTGTTCTGCACAATGAATGGCTGAAGACAAAAAGATAAGGGCAGATAGTCACCAGATTTTAATGGAAAAAGGGAAGCGGTTATTACACAACTGTTGTGAGTACATATTTCAAAGGGTTTATTACCTCACAGGCACACAGCCTGAACCTGAAGCCCAGAAGCTTGTAATCTATCAGACTATTCCCTCTCAGCTGATTGAAAGCTTCTTTGTAATCTCTGAGGGCATCTTCATACCTGCAAGAAAAGAAGAGACGTAAGAAAGCAATTAAAGCTACACACTGGAATTAGATTATTGTTATTTTTTTATTTTTCAACACCTGAGTGACATAAATACATTTGGTGCTGTGATGTCCCTTTGGTAATTATGATTGTCTTGACTATACTGTTGTTAGTGTTATAGATAGATGTAGCTTTAGTTTATCTGTGACCAAGAATTCTCGCATGTCTGCACCATTGTCATCTCCTCATCTGAAATTGTTTTGCATTTAGTCTGAAACACAGTGGGAGTGAAAAAATTCAGTTAACTTTAAATGGATAGGCATGCCACGATCAGAGTCTAAGTGTGGAATCTGACACTTTGCTTCTTTCGTCTTGACTCAAGTAGGGTCACACATGAAAGGTTCTGTGCCTTTCGATGCTATCTCAAAGTCAGGGATAATAGGTTCATAGGTTCATAGGTTTTCAGGTTGGTACCTGTTAACTGCCCTGGCGAGCCATTTTAGCCCCCAATTATCCTTTGAGAGAGTCAAACCCCTGCACCTTGTGTTAAAAGGGCAAACAAACAACCATTAAGCCACCCTCCCAACCTTATGGACTAGTACAATTAAGTGAGCAAATATAGCTGCCCGCAGGAGCAAAGTGAAATAAATTACTGTAAAAAAAAGCTTTATTTAATAGCAATAAGGTTACATATGAAATGCATTTTTCATTTTTAGCTGTGTGTAGGTGTGTGTAGGAAACAATTACCCCAGTGTCATCCCTGTCAGTATCTCAGGGTGATTATTACTCTGGGTAGCCTAAAGCCCTACAGCTAATAAGATCCTGTTATGGTGTTGGAAATCTGAGAATCGAGTCCTGTTTTAAGTCTACCATCTGTATCAGGGCATTATTTCATTCACCTCAGAATCTATGTGTTTGATATCACTTTAATAACATTTCTGAATGGATATCAGGGAAGTTGTCAGGGTTTAAAATGCTATGTGTGCTTATGAAAAATGAGCAACAAGGTCTCCCTAAGAAGTATTCTGACTGCAGCTCCCCAGTTAAATACTACTTGCTGAAAAGTATCTGTTATTTCTAGGCCTAGACCATGGAACCAGACTGTCCATATCCTTATCAAATAATTATTACTCAGTTCATTATTTGATACCTACTGTGTCTACTTATGTTCATGGTCATGAGGGAGCTAAAGGCTGTCCTTAACATTCACTGGACAAAAAGGAGAGAAACTAATCCTGGGTAGGATGACATTTTATCAGATGTTACACATTGCACACCCACAGTCTTCCATAGCATGTACACCAATGGGCAGTTTGGATGCTCAGTAGTTCATCCATAACATCCTTTGGGATGTAGGAGGAGCCATAAGTGGCAGGTAATCCTCTGAACCTTAGCATGCAACATGATAATGCAACTTGGTTCAGAGTCATATTTGTTACTGTAATATACTGAAGCTTTATGATGAACTCAATGCGGAATTTTATTTATCATGAGAAATGGCAATCGTACTGTAACGGGGGTGGGGAGACAAATAATTAGTACAACTGACTTTACTTACATTTCCTTTCTGTAAAAAGTGATTGCTCGTTGGAAGAAAGCCACTGCCAAATGTTCATCCTTGGCAATACTGCTGTCAAAAGCCTGCAAAATAGGAATTAACATTTTGAACACAACTTTATTTAGCCATTCTTAATTAGTGCATCATTTCACATAAAGTCTTCCAAAATCCATTGCATGTAAATGGTTAGCATGTGAGCCTGAACTTTCCTGCATTAAATGTACCTTGTCATTACTTTCTCAGTTTCTTTATTCAAGAAGATGATTGTGAGGGGTCTGTATTGCCACTAGTAATACCCTTTGGTATTGCTGTGGTTTTATTCATTTATTCGAGCCATCAAAGCACAGTTCCAGATATAGAAATTACTGTGTTCAAAGATATCTTCAGTACAGCTTAGGAGGAATGGCTGACTATTGTGAATACATGGTTATCTACCTAACTGATAACTATAAGCAACAGGGTGACTATAGAAAGTCCCAATTGACAAGCTAAAACAGTGAGTGCAAAGTACACAGAGAATAACAACTTGGAAAAAAAGCTAACAAATATGAAAATGTTTGTAAAGCTAGAAAGTAGCACGTAAAAACAGTTGTGATTGATGCACTATAGGAAATATGCAAATTAACTCAAAAGGATAATACGTGTTACAGCTATCATCTAATAATAAAGAGGGAGGTTAGGCTATGCTTTTCATCTAAAACTTCATCAGGATGGCTATGGAATCCTAAAGGAAAACTAACAGGAATGACTTGAAGAAACAACCAATAAAACAAAATAACAGAAAACAAAAACAAGAATACAGAAGCAAATGGGCAGATAATAAATGAGACAATATGTTAAAATATAACATGCTGGCCTGCTAAGCACACCTAAGGCAAAAAAATGCAAGTACAAGCCATGACAACAGGCAAACTTTGTCAGGGAAACAAAATATGCAAAAGAAGGAGTCCAAAAGTATGGAGATGCTGGAAGAATTAGTGTTGAATAGACTCCGCATAATTAAGTCCTGGTCTTTTTCTATATTGTAATCTAATCTGCCAGCCCAGTTCTCTTTTCTCCAGCAACGAGTTGTAATCACCATTGTACGGGGTCTTTGAGATGTCGTCCAACACATGGAATTTGAAGCTGTTGTGTCCCGGAGTAGCTAGTGTGTGCTGAGCCAGTTGGCTGGTACGTTTAAGGTAGCGGAGATCATGTACGTGTCTCGCTATCCCGGTCTTCAAGGTGTTAACAGTTTTGCCAATGTAAAAAGCTGGGCATTTAGTGCAAGAGGCCTAGTAAACAACCCCTTCTAAGTTAAAGTCACCCCTGATGTTGGGGCGATAGACCTTCCTGTTGTTAGGACAAAAGAAGCTTGAGGACCAACTCATGTGTGAGCAATAATGACAGGGTGGGTTACTGCATGTGTATGTCCCTGGGGTCCATAGTCCTGAGGGGTCTATATTGAAAAATCAATGGTATTTACATTGAGACTCAAAATAACAGAAAAACACTTGTAACACAACACATCAAATGAAAACAAGATACACATTTAGCAACTGTTTTTGCAGGGATTAAGCCCCCTCATACATCCCTATGTCAATGGCTGCCCCCACCACATCTGTAAATATACTAATTATGAGGTTGCAGAATAGTGGGAAAAAGACAAACCATATAAACACACTATCATGCAAGCTCACCAAATACCATCAAAACTGACATTCAGACACCAGATATTTTTGCTGGGGAGGTGAACCTTATATACCCTATGTCCTTCTGTACTTCCCATGTGGGGGTCTGTGCCCCTGTCTACACATCTCTAAATAACTAGCTCCAAGGTTGCACAACTTTGAGGATGAGAGCAAACTTTCTTACCCCAGTTGCTACGCAATCTCAGTGAAAACCTCCTTAATGCATTTTTTCCCATTTGTGCTCGGATAGAGCATCTGTAAACTAAACTCAGTAAAATATTTTAATATCTTCATTGCACAGTCACATTTAAATTCAACTGCAAGTGTAGTTACCTGTGGAATTTACTATTTTACCATCATCCAGGCAGGAATAAAGGTGGTTCATGCCCTGCTATGCCTCAGATATTCTGCTCAGCCGTGGGGGTGGGGTACAATGTTATTCCATCAGACTGAGGATTTGGCTTAGCATTCGCAGACCAGGGTCCTCCATGTGATCCAGGACCAACAATTAGAAAGCATAACTGGTCTCAGAACCATATGCAACTCCTCACTCACAAGGCAGAGCTAAGGGACATTTATAGTAAGGCCTAACCTTTCTCCTAACAGCTGACTTATTAACCCCCCACCACATCAGTGCAGAAACTTACAGTACCTTCTAAATGAGTAAGCACACATGCATGCATGTGCAGTAGTGAGCGCTGTCACTTGTTGAAGACACATGTTCCTGATCACGATGTAAGACAACAAGTGCATGTTCCTGATCACGATGTAAGACAACAAGCACATGTTCCTGATCATGATGCAAGACAACAAGCACATGTTCCTGAACACGATGCAAGACAACAAGCACATGTTTCTGATCACAATGTAAGACAACAAGCGCATGTTCCTGATGATGACGTAAGACAACAAGCACATGTTCCTGATCACGATGTAAGACAACGAGTGGATGTTCCTGATCCCGATGTAAGACAACAAGCCCATGTTTCTGATCATGATGTAAGACAACAAGCGCATGTTCCTGATCACTATATAAGACAACATGCACATGCTCCTAATCACAATGTAAGACAACAAACACATGTTCCAGATCACGATGTCCACATGCTGACTCTGGACACCAGTACAATAATTACTGGCCCATCTTCTTTCAGAATGGACATCCTGACATTAGCTGCTCACAGTCACCATCCCATTGTAGCAAATCCTGTGCACAGTCCAATAATCAAATCCTGGCCATCTTAATCACAATTAAAGCTTTATCTATCTGCCTTACACAGCTATCTCAGTGCAGAATGTTAACATGACTCATGCATTAAGTTAAAGTTATGTAATACTTGACAGGCCTAGGGCAGGATTCAGAATTAATTTGCAGTATGTAAGGCATATATAAACAGAAACCATTTACCTGCAGGGTGTTGGTAGTTTAGACAAAACTTGCATAAGTATATTTTGGAATGGAATTCAGTGCATTTGAATAGGATAATAACATATAAACAGATATGCTTAAATTCAGAAAACACCATGGATGAAAATTGCTCTGGTGAAATGAATAAATATAAACTGGTGGTGCATCTGGAAAGCTGCCATTGTACATAGCATTATTTTATTTTTATTTCATTTTACATTTCTTGACTGGGATAGTTCGACTGGATCAATGTCCATTTACAGTGGAAGCCTGGGGAGATAAGCTCCAAACATACAAAAGTACCAATACAAATAAAAAAATAATAAAACTAAAATAAAAATGCAGATAAAAAATGCATTCAGACTAAATAGTTCAAATTTACATGTAGGCTATTTCCAAAGGTACATAGTTAAGCATTGAATAGACAAGTTTACAGGATAGAAATTACCATGGTTGTAGTCAGGAGCAAGTTAACAATAGCTACTAGATAATAAACTACATTCATGTTGCTGGCTTAGCCAGGCTTGTCACAGTGGCATAGCCAGTTTAATGTCAGATGTTGTTTAATTTTGGTTTTAAATTGGCATAGGGAGGAGAGCATGGTCATGCCAGCTGGAAGTATGTTCCAGATTCTACCTACCGAGTTTGCAAATAGGGCCATGCCAGCTGCGTTGTTAATTTTAATTGTCTGGATTTGTAGCTGTTAGAAAAATACATATATTCACATATGTGCTGCCTAGAAAATATATTTACATACATGCTGCCTAGAAAAATATATATTTACAATGTATGCTGCTTAGGAAGATGTGTATTCAAACATTCAAACATATATAAGTTATGTGGTCAAATATATAGAGAAATGTGTGCTTTAGTTAGGAATAAATGTACTTAAATCTATAATAGAGAACAAAGTTTGAAAAGTAGTATGATATGTAATGCATTTAATTCTGTCTTACTAGAATAATAGTAGAAATAAACTTGCATATTATTGCTTGAAGCACAAGCTGCAGTGTAATCAGAAATTTGGCCTTGGCAGCGTTCAAGCACAGCCTGGCTCATGTCTTTCAAGTAAAGATTATTTTGCAAAGTTAGAAAATAATAAACATTCTCATGGGAAAACATAAGTTACTATGATAAACTGATAATGACATATATAAAAATGGAGTCTTCTGTCAATAAATTAGAATATAAGATACTTGAGTTCTCCTGCATTATTGTTTGTTATTGATTGACATTGTTTTTGAATAACTCAATGATTTTTACAGTCTGACTCTAACAAATTTATTTAACAGTAGCTTATTAGAGGAACGGAGCAGTCTTGTGTTGTTATGGGGGAGGATAGTATTTCTAAGGGCTGGTGTATTATCTGGGGTGTAGAGGATTTTGTTAGCCAATATCAGCAGATTATACTGGATTAGATTAGGAAATTCCAGCCATCCAAGCTGTCTGAGGTTGATGCAGTGATGGGTTCTGAAAGGCAGGCCTGTTGCAAACCTGGCAATGTGATTATAACAGGCTGTTAGTCTATTAAGTTCAGTTTTATTTATATTGGCGAGAAGGGGGGAGGCATATAGGAGTGTTGAAAGTAGGTGGGAGCGAGCATTAATATTGTTAAGAGCCACAACAGCGCTAGTCCAGTTGAAGTAATTCCACTCAAGACATTTCAGGACCCTATTTCAGTAACTGGAGCTCTGTAGTAATGTTTGCAGTGGCTTGCTTACCTCCATAACCTGAGATAACTGACCAGCAAATCATGCAATCAAGTGGGCACTATGATGACCAAACAAAGATCTGTTTATCCTTAAAATAACACCAGTTACAGAGCCACAGGGATAAATGTTATGCATAGTAGTCACTATGCTGAAACCAGTGCAGTCTGTTCTGTGCTATGCATGGTCACCTCACACTGTGTGTCGGACATTGTCATAGAACAACATGACTCGAAAAGCATCACATGCATCAGGTATCATCATTTTCATAACTGACAAATGATACTTCATGCAATGGCATTGAGCATACAGTAAGAGGCACTGAACATATAGGACACATGCATGGCCAGGAGAGACCACACTTTATCTCTGGTATAGGGGGCGTCCATGAGTTATTCCTCAGAGTCTGCCATTTTGTCTGCTATGAGGCATTAGGCTGTTTTCCACTGTGTTC
Source organism: Protopterus annectens (assembly GCF_019279795.1). NCBI lineage: Eukaryota > Metazoa > Chordata > Ceratodontiformes > Protopteridae > Protopterus > Protopterus annectens. The sequence continues at coordinate 371,593,072 of NC_056744.1, read as the reverse complement.
CACTGAATGTCTTGGGGTGTTGTGATGTGAGACAGTGTGGTTTGAAATCGTCTCTGGAATCCTCTCTCTTAGTTTTACCCAGCTTGGCCACGGCAGCTGAGAAATGCTGAGGTGCCCTACACTACATAGTGTCCTGGGGGGGACTGTTGTTTAATCATATCCTCTGTCACCGAGTCTGCAATCATCAGACCACATACATCAAAAAACACTGGCAGTAATACTACTATTACTGATAAGGAGTTTCATTCTTCCAAGTTTGTGGCCACTGTTTTGTGAAATGCTTTTTGTGGGAATGGGAACAAGGAAGTTCGAAGTTTTCTTTTATTTGTGGTTTTTGAACTTACAGGTGCAATTCAGCTGTATTGGTTTCTGCAGTGGAATGTTGCAGAACCATGTCCTTCCCATGGCTGTACGGTAATGAAGTTATTATATTTAAGTTAATGCTGTTTGGGGGACAGGGGTGCAGAGGGCTTACCTCCTTGCAGACATGTTTTTGTTTTGTTGTGTTATATTTACTTCTTATCAAAGATTGTGTCCACTTAATGGAGTGGTATAGCTGTTTTAGATTTCTTGTTGTCGGTGGAGCAAGAATGTCTTTTTTTATTGCTTTATCATGGATCCTGTGTCCCACATTAGGAGTGGGTGTGGCCATGCAGGATAATGATGTACAGTGTAAACATTATGAGGTGGCAGTGCTCCCACTCACAGATGCAGCCAGTGTGCCTTGGCTACCTACAGCATTGGCAGATACATATGCCGCATCTGCCCGTGATCCTGCACATCCATGCCATGTATGGAAGATTTGGTGCTGTGTGACATCATGCCTTGTCATGTCTAGAAGATCTGGTATTGTGTGACATCATAGCTTCCCACAGCTGGAAGATCAAATGCTGTATGACATCATGTCTTGCCATGCCTGGAAGATCTGGTGCTGTGTGACATCATGCCATGACATGTCTGGAAGATCTGGTGCTGTGTGACATCATGCCCTGGCATGTCTGGAAGATCTGATGCTGTGTGATATCATGCTGAGAATACAGCTAATGGAGGTGGTGTTTGTCACAACAAACGTCATGATGACACTACTGTGTGACTTCATCCATCATGTGCATCACAGTATCTCAGCTCATAGCTGACATATATGTTAGCGGGTTGGGCTTCTATGATACTCCTCATCAGATATTTATTTACCTCCATGGTGCTCTGTACACCTTTGGTTATGCTTTAAAGTTGGGCCCAAGAAGTAACATGAGGTCATGGATGGATGGGAGATATTTGCATCCTAGATGTTATGCTAATATCCAATCCTGCATGTTCCCATACTATGGAAATATGATGCTGGGATGTAGTCACTGCAGTTATATCATCTTCCTTAGAGAAATATGAGTCAACAGGCATCTGCGTCTTTAGCACTTCTCTCATAGTATTGGTGTCTACTGCTTTGGTGGATCATGCACCTTTACATGGTGCCTGCCCAACCATGTCTACTGTGACCACACTCTGTCCACATCAGCCATATAGGTTCATAGGTGTATACTAGGCTAATGACCCTTGAGCCTTTACAAGCCTAGCCCATAGGATTACCATGACATTGTGCCATCTGACCTTAGTTCCCAGTGTTTCTGTTGAGTAGTGCTACTGGAATGATCCCAGGGGTGAATTCTCTATTTCCCGTCCACTCATCAAGATTTCTCTTGAAGAGGGCCAGTGAGGTGCTCTGTTTGACATGTATGGGAAGTCTATTCCATAGCATGGGCAGCCTCTGGGTTATGAACCTGTCCCTCCAGCATGTTCTGTTGATTGTGGTAATGAGGTAGAGGGCTCTGGAGCATGTGATGCGGAGGGATTGGGATTTCTTTAGATGTAGCATTTCTAACAGAGCTGGGTCAGACATGGCTTTGTAAGTCAAGCAGAGATTGGCTCTAAGTAGACGATATGAGACAAGAGATTACTTGGAGTTTTTTGAGTCTGTCCATATAGGACAAGTGTTTAAGGCCTATGATCCTCTTTGTGAGGTACTTTTGCGGCCTCTAAGATGTTGCAGGTGTCTAGTGAGGTACATGCCAAATGGGGCATTGTACTCATTGATTGGCCTAATGAGGGAAGAGTAGAGGGAGACAATGACCTCTTTCTTCCTGGATGCAAAATCCTTAGTAATGAGATGTGCCACATAGGAGGACTTTCTGAACACAGTGGCAATATGGTGGTCAAAAAAGAGGTTGTTGTCAACCTGTGTTCTCAGATCTCTTATAACACCTTCTGTGTTCAGTGGACTACCATCAATGTGGTAATTCATGGGACTTGGGTTTTCCCAAAGGGGATGACAACACATTTTTTGGCATTGAACTTAAGGCCATGGTTCTGAATCCAGTCATTGGTCTCAGTGAGGCCTTTCTGTGGGATGTTAACATTACTTGGGGAGATAATAATAGCTCACAACTTGCAATTGTCTGCAATCTTTGTTAACCAGAGTCCCTTTGTGTTCACCTGCACTTCAGAGAAGTAGATACCAAACAGGAGAGGACCCAAGACCAAACCCTGTGGGACTCCACTCATGACTGGTTGGCAGTCTCACTTGGAGTCAGCTACTTTTACACTGTGGGCTCTATCTGTGAGCCAGTTTGCAACCCACCTAGTGATATATGGCTTGATGTCTAGCTTAGTGAGTTTTTCTATGATTCCTGAGTGGGGAATGGTATCAAAGTCCTTGGCCAGATCAAGGTAGGCTGCATGAACCACCTTGCCATCATCCACAGCTCTGGTGACTGACTCAAAGAAGTTGACAAGGTTGAGCAGGCATGATCTGCCCTTCACAAAACCAAACTGTGTGGTATCAAGAGTTTGGAGGTTCCCTATATCCTTAGTTATTAGGTTCATGATGATGCGTTCCATAGCTTTGCATATCAGACTCATCAGGCTAATAGGACGATAGTTCCTAGGGTCTATAATCACTCCTCCTTTGTGGAGAGGGATGATTATAGTAGTGCACTATTCAGTAGGGACAAAGCCTGAGGTGAGGCTGTGGTTGAACAGGGCACACATGTGAGGTGCCAGTTGACTCTGTAGTTCATGTAGAACACAGCCAGGGATATTGCCAGGTCCCATAGATGCTGTATTCTTGGCCTTGGACAGTGCTGTTTTAAACTGTGCAGCAGTAATACTGGGTGCCTGGCAATCTACTGGTATTGTGATTGGCCCTTGGGGGGAGGGGAGAGAGGTAAAGTTGGCACTGAATCTGTCGGCCAGTATATTGGCAATATCTGTTGGCTCGGTATAGGAGGTACCATTGTGCTGTAGCTTAGAGCAAATCTGATCATTGCCGTGGAGACTCTTTACATAACTATAGAAGGGCTTGTGGTTGTCTTTAGTATCTGCTGCAATCCTATTTTCATAGCTAGCTTTAGAGGATTTGAAGAGGGATCTCAACTTTTTGTTGAGGCTGATAAGGGAGTTTTTCCAATCTTGGGACTTCACCTCATTCCGCATCAGTTTCCTCTTTCTGTTGTAGAGTTTGTTTATGGCAGGGGATCACCAGATTGTCTTCCTTTTTTTGGAGGAGAGTGCTTTGGTTCTATTGGGTATGGTGAGATTCATGCATTTCTGTACGTGTTCATACAGCACATTAGTGTATGATTCGGCGGTCATGCAACTATTCTCCATTTGCATGGATGCCATGAAGTTAGTCACCTCTGTTTTTATGAGCCCGAAGTTAGCTTTGGAGAAGTTTTTCATGGTGGTTACCTTTGTGGGGGTTGGGGTGGGAGGGATGTGTATTTCCAAGGTGATTGATGAGTTTGTGGTCGGATCTAACCAGGGAGGAGTTGACTATTGGTGTAGAGCAACAGTCACCCATGTTAGTAATGACAAAGTCAAGGATGTTACTACCTCTAGTGGGGGTAAGAACGAGTTGGTCCAGGGCATTGGAATTAATGAATTCCAGGAAATGTTGGGCAAGTGTATTGGTACATGAGTAGTTTTCCCAGTGAATGGAGGGGTAGTTGAAGTTGCCCAGTATGAGATTGTTAGGTTGGACCCTAATACTCTCCATGGTGCTTAGGAATGTGGAGTGTGAGTCTTGGGATATGGCTGGGGACCTATAGCAGGGTATGACCTGAAACACTGTGTTACACAATGTTAGCTGCACCTGAAGTATCTCTGATGCATTATATTGGGCTATCAGTCTGGAGTTTTGTGCATCCTATATGAATATGGAAACACTACCGCCTTTGGAGCTTCGGTCCAAGTTCTGGGGCTAAAAGGTGTGGAATGAGTTATAGCCTGGTAGTGCAGGCATGCTTTCTGCTGCTTTAAACCAGGTCTCTGTTACAGCACAAATGTCGATGTTCTCCATTTTAAGGAGTGCTTCGAACGAGTGCATTTTGAGATGCATGACCCTCAGATTGCATTTGTTTGTAGCTGTTACTGTGATAATTTGGTCTTTGGAACACCACCTAAAAAAGGCACTATAGGGGTGGCAAGAGCCTTGGCCAGTATCCAGAAGCCCAGGGGTGACAGATGCATGCCATCTCTGGCAAAGCATCGAGGTCTGTCAATTATGTCATCCCAGGCTATATATCCCAGGCTAGGGATACTGGATCCCCTTAGAATGTCACCAGAAACTTAGAATCATTTTCTGTTTGTACTGTGGTATCATTCTGGGTGATGGTAGGCTGCTGCTCAGGGCTAGGGTCATACCCACCTGGGCTACATAATCCAAGAGCTCCTCCATGTCTCTCTTTATGTAGTCCAGGGAGACACATTTCAGGTAATTTACGCCCACATGTACAATGACATAATCATATTTGTACCTGTTGTTGAGAGACCTGAGTACATGTACTATGTGGTGGATCCTGGCACCTGACAGGCAGCTGACTGTTACTTTCTGCTTATTCAACCTAGTGAGTGGGACATCAGTGTGCCTCACTATCGAATCACCTATGACTAATGTGTTGGGTATGCTGTTTTGTCTTATGGGGCTTTGGTTGAGTGGCATTCTGTTTAGGAGAGTTATGTGTGTTGTGATTAGTGTTGTATTGTGGTGGTTGAGTGTGTTTCTACCTTGGAGGTCTTTGCTGTTTGAGTAGATTTTTATTGAGAGCCTCCACGAAGGTGTGTGTGTGTGTTTTGTGTTTTTATGTGAAGGCAGTGCTGGTGTGTGTTCTGGAGGGCTATGTGTTCCATGTGGTATGGTGCAAGTGCTAACCTTCTCCTCTTGACCAGCTATTCTCGTCTTGGCTGAAGAGTGTGTAGCTTCCAATTTGGATATATAAGTGCATCTCTCGCAAGTCTGAGTGTTGGGAGGTGATAGGGGAGGGTTGTCAGTGTACATGAGGCAGTTTCTACATTGCCTCAGGATGCCCAAGTTCACCAGGTTAATAGGAGAAAGCACAGGGAACTGACCTTTAGACATGCCTGGAGGGGTGGGCATTAATAATAAGTACTGGAACTCTTTCCTTGTAGAACATTTACTGCTGGTAGCACTTTGTGTGCTACAGTAATTGCTACAAGAAGTCTGGTAAAGTGCTAGACTAATAAGCTAGTAAAAGTGCAGAAGAGGAGAGAACTAGCAGATCTAAGGAAAAAAATTGAAGAGTAGACTTTGGCACTGTTCAGAAGCTTACAAACAGTTCTGGATACAGCAAATCTGTATCTGGACTAGACTAGTTACAGAAAAGGTGGGAAACAAGCACAAATGCAGGCTTTTAATCCAGAAAGTTGAACGAGATGAAAAAAAACTGCTGAAACGGCCAATAAACTACAATTTCTGGGCCAAAAAGCACTCCTCTTGTGGTAGATAGGTAACCTAGTGCTTACCACTCCCACTGATAAGCTAGAAGGCTTCCCTCCAACACAGAAAGGCTTGGGGGGCTCAGATGCTTATTGACAGTCCTGGATACAGCATATCTGTAAATGGACTAGACTAGTTACAGGAAAGGCAGAAAACAAGCACAAATGTGTGCTTTTAATCCAGAAAGTTGAAAGAGATGGAAAAAAAAACTACCCAAACAGCCAGAGAAATGGACAAAGGAAGGGACATCAGCATCTCAAGCCAGTGTGTTACCTGTGAAAGAATCTGAACAGTAATAGGTAAGTTGCCACCTCAACTCAATATGTGATAAACTTGCATACAGAACAAGGTTCTAAATAATTTGAGCTATATAGTCAGGGATCTACTTTGGAAGCTCGAACTTTCAAAACTTTGAACTGTATATGGTCGGGACCATAACATCAAAGTTTTGAAAGTTCGAAACTTTAATTAAAAACAAAAAATAAAAACTATTTTTTTATTTTTTTTACATGTATGCAGGGGGGCAAGCCCCCTGTACCTCCGCACTCCCTGCTAATTAAATATACCAACTCCAAGATCGCACTACAGTGAAGAGAATGGTAAATTTCCCGTTATGAGCTGTATGGCGATCTCCATTTAAACCGTTTGAAGTTTCAAAAGTTCAATCTTACGGTCTCGATCATATGAAGTTCAAAGTTTTGAAACTCTGAGCTTCCAAAGTAGACCCATAATCACATATCCATAGTTGGGCTGGATGCACACCGATCCTATAACCTTGAGGTGCCCACAATAGAAACAGTGGAGATAGGATACATGAAAATATATTGGCTGTAGATGTTTTGAATATGTACTTGCTAAACTTGTATGTGTTTAATCACCAGACTAATCATCATGTGAGGTCTGAGACATCATGTTCCTCCCAAACCAAAATCATATCTACCATTACAGATGTTTCTTTTATTTTTTTAAACAAGAAACATCTTTATTAAAGTATCACTTATGACGTAGGCAATTATACATTTATATTAAAGAAAACAAACCAGATTGATAGAATTTTAGTTGGCAACATTAGAACTCACTTATAATCTGTGCAGTCATTGTCAGTCAAACATTACAAAGCTCAATCAAATCCTTTCTTTTAAACCACATTGTTCTTCTGCATGTATTCTTCCCACAATTCCTATTTTTTTCCAAAGATCACATTTCCAGTTGTTTTATCTCTGTTACTATCTGCACTGCTTCCAGTACAGTTGCTTTAGACTTTGATTTCCATTGTCTAGTAATTGCTTTTTAGGGAGCCACCATGATTAGACTCAGCATGGCCTTACTGTGTCTAGGTAATTCAGATTCTTTATCATAGCTCAAAAAAAATAATTTCCTTAGTTACAACAATTTGGTCACACAGTATCCCTGACAGAGCAGTCTGCAGGGAATCTTTAAAGTCTGACAGCTTGTTACACTCCCAGAAAATATGTTCCCAGTTGCCTCTTTCTTCCCCATCATACCTCCAACATTTGCTATCTGCCTGAGGAAAAATTTTCTGGAGTCTGCTTGGGGTACAAATATGCCTATGTAAGCACTTGCATGTAAAGATCCTAAATTTTCTAGACTTTGTTAAATATTTGGAAGACATACATATATCCTCCATTGTTTCTTTGTGAATTGCTTATCCAATCTCTCTTCCCAGTCCTTTCTGACCTCCTCTGATTGATTCTTATAGTTATCATGCAATATTTATATGGTCAACTAATTATTTCTTTTTTAACAGCAACTTCTGTTCTAGATTCTGCTAAAAACTCTACTGGTGCTGGTTTTTCACTTAGGATCTCCCTGTTTCTTTCTCTTTGCCTATACTCTGATATCAAACCTCTATAGGGGATGCAATCTCTAGCCTACAGTCTAAATAAATTCTTGGCCTCTTCCCATTCTATGACCTTTCCCTTTCTAATTATTTGCTTGCAATACCTTGGTTCTTTTGCCAGTTTTCTCCAATAAATTTCAACCCCTTCTTGCCTATTGTCTGTATCCCTAATTGCAGTCATCCCTATTGACAGAATTTCCTTTCTCCATTCCCATGTTGGCTTAGTTCTTGGAATACTTTCTGATACTTTATGAATGTAATATTATGTATGGTTATTGTTATTCTCCTCAAGGTTCTGCATTCAAAATCTCAGTTTCTTCTTGTTTCTTGAGCTTTCCCCCATTTTTTCATCATCCCTTTCCACTTTGAATTATAGGTTTTTGCTTTTGCTCTGAAATGCCCTTTCAAATCGTGTAATCCCAAACTACCTTGTGCTATTGGAAGAATCAACTTATCCCCATTGACTCTTGCTGTCTTCCTCTCCCAGTTAAAATCTTTCAGATCTTTATTAATTACTATTCACAATTTCTTCTCTGGTTTCCTGACCTGTGTATAAAACTAAATTGACTAAAAACATTTTAACTGCTTTTATCTTGCTATCCATATCCATATAACAGAGCATCCAATTTCTCAGTTTTTGTATTATCTTATGCTTAGTCTCTTGCCATATATCCTTAGCTGTCACACCAGAATCCTTTTTAATGCATACTCCTAAGTACTTAATTTTTATCATATCCCCATAAATACCATTAGAGATGATTCTAAAAACATCAGCTCCAAAAAGGATATGAAAAAGGACTCTATCTCTGTCATTTGTCTAGAAGGTGACCCATCCCCACATGTCATACTATATGCTGCACTAATTGGCTGTGCTTTTTTCATAGACATAGTCAGTCATGTCAGTTGTCCTACAATGATCACTAGGATAGTCCTGCTATGGCAAACAACTGCACTGCCCTGCAACAGTGAACCACGTAACCTCTGGTTCCTTAAAATGCCATGCTCAGTGAACCATGTAACATCTGGTTCCTTAAAATGCCATGCTCAGTGAAACATGTAACATCTGGTTCCTTAAAGTGCCATGCTCAGTGAACCATGTAACATCTGGTTCCTTAAAGTGCCATGCTCAGTGAACCATGTAACATCTGGTTCCTTAAGAGCTACACTTGTCTACTAAAATGAAACTATGCTCTCTCAGGATTTGCATGATGACTGCACTTTCTGCAGAGGTAAAATTGCCCAACATACAAAACATATGAGACATGGGGAACATCTCAGTATGTGACATATGATGTTAGATGGGCCGAGATTACACTTCATGTTGGTGCAAAGTGTCATTCAAAAGACTCCATTTTGTTTTTTTTACTATATTCTGTTTTACATTAGTGTAGGGCCATTCATACATTACCACAGCAACCTTGGACTGCTGAGGGGTGCTGTGGGCTGCAGAGCTGTCCTCAGAGTGTTCACAGCAGTTTGGGCCCATGTTCACAATCTTCCAAGACTGATATATGTCGCTGTACACATTTACGCATTACTATGATTCACAGAAATAAATGAAAAGCGGCCTCATTTACATAAATCACATGTAAATGGCCCTGAGTTTACAAAAAAAGTTGAACATAGCCATAGTAGTTTGCCAGTACCTGAATTAGGTGACAAATGGTTTAGGATACCACAGACTTCTTAAAATAAGCAAATAATTAAAAAAATATTATAATTTAATAAGAAATACTTAAAAATAAATAGAAGTTGTGAGTTAAAGTTAAGAAATGCTACTTTTACATATGTGATGTGCATATTATGATGGCAATGAATGACTGCTGTAATCACTGTTGTTCAGAAGTTGGATTTCAGTAGAGCAGCAGTGGAAATGCTTAGTGATTACACTGAACATAATTGTCACTTCAATATCATTTATTGACTGTGCATAGATGGTAGAAATGCAGTCACTTAACTCTGAAATTTTGCAGTGCTAAGGATATCAATATATGTGTGTCTTTACTGGGAGATTTCTAAGTGACAGTGATAAATAACAAATGGCCGTATTATGTATACATGACAATGGCAGACGACAAGGGAGGGATGCATTATGTCAAAAAACTGATTGCTTTAATGACCTGAATGCAATGCAAGTAATATATCGCAATTTTACTTGGCTAGACTGTGTGGCTTGTGTTAGCTAACATTTTTTATGAGAGTGGCAGGCACACCTGGTTAGTATTTTATAGTTTAAAAAACTGTTTTCATCAAAAAAAATTTCACTGTGTCACTACAGCCCATTGTGACATGCAGTAATGAGGAAAAATAAGGGATCAAAGCAGAGAGGGCAACTTTAGCTATGAGGAAAATTGCACCTTCGTGGCAGCCATTAGGACATATGGGAAAGTCCTATTTGGTAAGGGGGGCCCAAACAATCCGAGAAGACCAAAGCCTGGAATCAAGTACTTCTTGGCATTAATGCACTGAGTGACAGAAACTGAGCATTAGCACAATGCAAGAAGAGGGCAAATGATATGGTAGAACATGTTAGAAGCAAGGTGAGGCAGAATGCAATTTCCTGTTGCACTACATGGGGGATGGAGACTCTGCCAATTATCACCAGATGAGGAATTCCTTATATCCGTCCATGGGGATGACTATGACACAGGAGATGGTGGCACAGGAATAATCAGAGATGGTATGGATACTGGTGGACACTGGTGGGTACTGCTAATGTCTGCAGCAGTAGAAACACTCATCTACTCATGAACATTGGTTTAAAATTAGTAACATATACTTCGAAAGAGAATTGAATGCTGACAAGCAATGATCAGATTAAACACATGACAATTAACTATTAATAGGTAAACTTTGTAAATCATCACAGAATGACAGTGAAGGTAGTGTGCATGGTAAATGGCCCACTCACCCATTTATAGGCATACAGTAGTGTGTGCTACTTCATTATCAGTAATGTTTTTAATTCATGTTTTTACAGAGTCAGCATTAGAAGTAAACAGTTCCACCATACCAATAAATTGGGATGATATCAGCAGCAGAATGGGTGTTTGTGATGATGATGATAACATTTATTATGCAGCCTGAGGAAAGTGATACCCAGTCCCCAAGTTTAATTTCAGGATCTCAGACCACACAATATGTTAATAACTCAGCAGAAAGTGACAGCACATCACAAAGTCACGTAGATGATGACATTACACTCACCCGTTTACAGGAGGAGCAAACATGCACTTCAACACCAGGATATCCAAACCCAGAGAAACAATTTCAGGATGATAGCAGACATTCAGAGGTTACAGTTTCCACAGAGACTCCTTTCCAGGAATTTGTTATAACTACAAAAAGATAAATCCATGGTATCCCTCGAAGTCTCAGAAAAGCCCAGTATGCAATCTATACTGGGTCCAAAACAAACCAAGAAGAAACTTTGCAGTATGGAGGGTGTGATGTTCACTTCCTAAATTATGTTATGAACTTAGTTCACTTAATAAAAATCAAACTGTAAAATATAACTGTAAAATATGTGCTACAAAATAATCAAATAGAAAATGGTAGGTAGTCCACAACTGAGTTAAAAATGGAATATCCTTTATTGAAACACACAAACAAGCGATCCTAGCTGAGTATACTGAAAAACATCAAAAACATTCCTTATTTATATATAATCAGGTTGTTTGGAGCAAGGGAGTAGTTACAGAGGGTGGTTCTGTTAAGAGCAATAAAAGCATTAAAATCATTCCTTTAGAAAAGTCCCCCTTCCCCTTAACACCATAGCATAATCAGAGACTGTGCTACCTAAAGCTGAAACTAGAAAGCTAGATACGAATTACATTCTAAGACCAGTTTATTAACACTTTGTATAGGCTAACCAACTAATCAAAGCTTTATTAATTAAGAAACAATCTAACTAAAAAAATGACTAACAAAAAGATCTACCAATAGACATCCACCAGAAAAAATATTAATAAATATATAACTTTTAACAAAGATCACTTTCATATGAAATAAATACTTCATCAGGTTTGTGTGTCAAAAATATTTATTTTTAATGTTATTTAACATTTGTTTACTGGGAAAATCCGACCTGGAATGAAACAAATTTTCAGCGGAGGCCCGGGGAGAAACGCTCCAGAACACGTCTTTGTAAAAACAAATCATAATATGAATGAAGATGTGTATCGATATACAACTGAAAACCTAAGTAGGATGAAAAAACAAAAATAAATGCTAAGCTGGAAATACAGTAATAAATGTTAAAAATAAAACACTAAGGCCATGGGGATCTGTTAAAATGTGGCATCTAGCTAAGAAAACAATTAGTCTGAGGGTGTGAGACTGCACTCGAGTAATTGCAACCTTTAAAACAGAAAAAAAGAGAGAAAGACTAGGCCCATGCACATCGTGTGTACTAGCAGACTAGGCACATGTACATCATGTGCACTAGCAGACTAGGCCCATGCACATCGTGTGCACTAGCAGCCTAGGCCCATGCACATCATGTGCACTAGCAGACTAGGCCCATGCACATCATGTGCACTAGCAGACTAGGCCCATGCATATCATGTGCACTAGCAGACTAGGCCCATGCACATCGTGTGCACTAGTAGACTCTTCCCATGCACATCGCCCATGCACATCATGTGCACTAGCAGACTAGGCCCATGCATATCATGTGCACTAGCAGACTAGGCCCATGCACATCGTGTGCACTAGCAGACTAGGCTCATGCACATCATGTGCACTAGCAGACTAGGCCCATGCACATCATGTGCACTAGCAGACTAGGCCCATGCATATCATGTGCACTAGCAGACTAGGCCCATGCACATCGTGTGCACTAGTAGACTAGGCCCATGCACATCGTTAGCAGACTTTTACTGCCTAAAAGGAAAAAAATTTAACAAAAGTGTACAATTTAAAATCTAAAGTGGCATTTAATGTGGAGCCATCAAAAATTATTAATGTATACATTAGCCACCAAAACTATGTCCTTTATAACATTGTAAGTTAGTGCTAAAAGAAGTAAACAGTGTTTGATATTTGTTTTTAAACACAATATAAGCAAGTAATGTCAGCATTAATCAGTCCCATATCAGTCTTTTAATAGTCTTTTAAACAGTGGGGCAGGTTTCTGAGATCTAGTATGTTTTTTATGAAGCAATAATAATTAAGCTGCAGTTTTCTAAAAGAGTTCAGTTTCAGCTGCCATAGTAGTTCACGTTTTTCTAAAAGATTAGGGATGTCCCCTTCCAATTCAAAAAGGTCCACATGTCAATAATTTGAAATTTAAAGCCAGTATGTCATTTGGGGGACCTGGCTAAAGGAATGATTTTAATGTTTTCATTGCTGTTAACAGAACCACCCCATGTAACTACCCCCGTGCTCCAAACAACCTGATTATATATAAATAAGGAATGTTTTTAATGCTTTTATTGCTCTTAACATAACCACCCCCATGCTCCAAACAACCTGATTATATATAAATAAGGAAAGTTTTGGTGCTTTTCATTATACCCAGCTAGGATCGCTTGTTTGTGTCTTTCAATAAAGGATATTCCATTTCTAACTCAACTGTAGACTACCTACTATTTTCTGTTTGATTATTTTGGAGCACATATTTTATAGTTATATTTTAAAGTTTGATTTTTATTAAATGAACTAAGTGCATAACATAATTTAGGAAGTGAATATCACACCCTCCACACTGCAAAGTTTCTTCTTCATTTAACTTGTCATAGCTACATGAAAACATTATCTGCCTAGCAGGAAACATGCTGTGACATTGTTAGGGCTCAGAGCACTGATGCAGAGATTGATCTGGAAATGGTTAGAGTCCTCCAGGGTAGGTGCAAGGATTTCCAGCACTACTTGGAAATGGCACTGAGTAGAAATAATGTCGTAATCATACTGATGCATATTATGGTAGCACATCAGGTGTAGGACATACCAGAGTCAAGCTGGAGTCAGTCCTGCAAGGAGGAAGAGGAAAGGATACTGTTGAGGCATGTTGGGGGGGAAATAACATGAGAATACACTTACTTCTCAGGAAAGTACTGTAAGCATTGCAGATTAATGTCTGCAGGATCACCTGCATCAAGTAGGTCATGACATCAGACCAACTCACCTTACAGTTCTCATGGCTACTCCTCTTCAAAATCACTTGCACTATCACCTAGATTATCTTTAGGAGATGTGTATGACTCATTTGATCTTGAACTACTTTGAATCATGTCTGGTAATTCTGTAACTTTACACTTTCACCTTCAATGACACAGTTGAATGTTTAACTTGAAGGGTAATAAGATTAAAAAAATGTGGGTGGGGGGAGGTTAACCAGCTTTTCAAATGTATACATTTCATCCCTGTAATCGTACTACATAAATCATCAAGTAAAGGTGGAAAAATCTGTATGGTATGTCACTGCAGTCATTAATTAGCAATGCTATTTGCATTACATTGTTACAGTTGGCAGTTACCTACAACATAAAATAATTAATTCAGAAAATGTTTCTGGAGAAATATAATAAGTAAATTATAGCTTAAAATAAGTATCCTGCCATGTAAACTTACACTGATGCAACTTCACCCTCACCACTGCACAAATGATGATTTTTTTTTGTGTTTGAAGTAATAAATTATTGTGGATGACAACATAAAAATATTCTGATATGCAGATCTGCAGAAAACAGAATCTGAGAAGAGATGGCATAATATGAAAAACAGTATAATACATTTTCATTCAGTTGCAATGCATTAACTCATGAAATCTTGAAATGTTGAGGACATTTAGTGCTTCCATCTTCCATATTTAAGTAAAGCACTACAGCAGAATTAAAAAAAAAAAAACAGAGGAAAGAGAAAAGGTGGGAGGTAGGGGGACTAACCAAACCAGAGAGATTCATATTCAGCAATACATTTTAACATGAATAACTCCTTTAATGCAATATATAATTTTTTTTTCCACCTATCAACAAGATGAGCAGCAGGCCTCCTACAGTGCATGAAGAGGCAGCAGAGTGAGCTGGTGTGCCAGATATGGAGATCATATGCACTGACAGGATGCCTGGCAGAGATGTTTGTGATGCACCCACATGTATCGCACACTACCTGGCAATTGATGGAAGGGGCCATCATTGCAACATTGGTGCAATCTATTGCACGAAGTACCTCAGGGAACCAAGCCATCCCATAAAAGGCAAACATAGTTCTCACTCAGTCCTGAGGTGACACTGGGAAATGGATGTACTGATCCACACACGGCAAGAGTACATCCTGGAACTTCTGCAGTATCCTTGAGGCAGAAACCCCCGAGATCCCAAACGTGTCTCCAGTCTGTCTCTGTAAGGTCCATGTGTCAAGTACAGTGGGGGCTCTACATATCTTAGTATCCACAGGGATATGAAGTCCAAGCATTCCTCCAGTACCCCTATGGGGGTCAAACATGCACATTAAGCCTTTATATTGTCCCTGTCCACTCCAAACCTATCAAGGATTTCCTGACTGTCAAAGTTATGATGAGTTATCTTTGTTTATATTTTTGCCTTCTTAGTCAGTCAGCACTACTTGGTACAAATAAGTATGCCCCCCGAAGACAATCAACTCACACCTGGAAATAGCAAAACTATCAGCAAGTGACAGCATTATCATGGACTGCATCTCAGATAGATATGGCGCAACTTCCCTTTTTATAACATATCTGTGGACAGTGTGAACAAGCATGAACGTTTCACTATGAATCACAAATGGTGCAGAGAATACTACATTAGCATATGCTGAGTTACATCATTCCTCATTTACATCTCATTATTAGTACATTTGCATAGGTTCATTCAAAATCATCATGCATTTGCATAATCACATCACAGATAGCCTGAACGCATTTGCATAAATGACTATGAATATTGACTGTAGTCTTTATATCATGTGCATCTTTTTGAGTTCTGCAGTTCCATTCCAGGTGAGCTGCTGAAGGCAGCAGAGTTAATGAATAAAAGCCGGGTTGTTATTTTGGACCACAAAGTTATACGCTTTTCTTTAGATTTTATTTTACCTGGTATTTAAATCAGGACTAATCGCTAAACCCAACAGCTGGGGGGCAGACATCTTATTACTGATCCCTGCACCTGCTTGCATTCATATTGCACATACAGTTTAGATAACGACTGGCAGAACACAGCAAATATTGGTTTTAACAGAAAATGTAATCAAAGAGTGAAACTGTTTTCAGAAACATTACAAAAAATCATGGCCTGCTATCTGAATGAATGCTCAGATAACAGTCCAGCATGGATGCTGGACAATTTTTATTCACATATTTATACAGAATTGTCCCATGCTTAGTCAGTGAGGCTTGCCTTTTGTGAAACAATTAATTAACTGCACAAGTCAGCTGCTTCAGTGAAGCACATATCCATACAAATCCTCACACTGTACAAATGAAAATTACCTAACACAGCAGTACTGCCATCAACACATGCTTGTGTAAGAATGATCCATGGTGTTTAACACTGCAGTTCACATTGGATTCAGTATGAAGATTCAAGTAAACTATTGTCACACAGATGTCACCACTGTCTGGATTTTGATATCCAGCAGAAATAGTAGTTAGTGGTGATATACACTATGGAGACTTCTTGTGTTGCGTCCTTCAGCAGAAGGGCACCACCATGGTGCAGGAAAGAGGCAGTAGTCCTATAATATTGCCTCCACAAATACTACAGCAAGCTGTTGCTGGATGAGAGGAATGCAAGACGGCAGATACTTGGGATGAGCTGGCATGCAAATGATGAGAGAAAGTGTAATATCAAGATTACTGTAATCACAGCTTGAGTGGCCTTCTCAGGAGAACTAAGGGTAAGCTGAAACAAAGGAAGGAAATGCTCCAATTGGAGAGGCCACTGATTTATAGCAAGAGTTGAGTTCAATATGCCATATGCCCTACAAGACTGTTTTTTCACTTACATCCAAATTCATTAACACCTACACTAAGTGTACACAAACTGTATTCAAGAACATCCCTACCGCATTTTGTGTGCTTTCTAGTCACTCATAAAGATTACAGTAAGTGTACATCTAGTTTGTGGTAACCTTTATGAATCCCTGCTGATATTTAAAGCTGCAAGAAAATTAGTAGGGCAACTAAAATTAGGAGGAAGAAGGTGTGAGTTATGCTTGCGTTGTCTACATTGTCTGCTCACACAGGATGGTGTACACTTAGTATAGGCATTAGTGAATCCCGGAGTTAGATTTGTATCTGTCTGTAATTTAAACTTGACAAGTCAATGGCATCGTTAACAATTACTGTTTGGCCATGTATGCCTGGGCTGTTGCTATATGCCTGCAATGACTTTTGGTCAGTATGACTGATACCTGATTAGGAGGGGGGACCAACACGTGTACCTAATGCATGCCTATGTGATATGATACACATGTTGCATATATACGAATTTGTCACTAAGACTGATATAACTGTGATGCATATAGGCTTTTGATGTCATCAGTAATAGACTTGTCAACATCTGTCAGCACTTCCCTGCCCTGTTACAGGCATCAGTTCTTATGCACCTGTGTCCTTTGGCACCTGCTTGAATCTGGATCAGCCCTTCATCCGAAGCTTTCACATGTGGTCTTGTGTGTACAATAGGCTTAGCTGCATAATTTTTGTTATATATGTGTCATTCGAGAGGCGTATATTTTATGGACTTGTAATTATGTTTCACTTTCATTGCAATAGCTGAGGAGCAGGCAAAGAACAGGATCATATGTTCATAGGTATGTATACTAGTCTAAAGACCACCTGGGCCTTTTATAAGCCTAGCCATACAACCCAATTGCATCCCCTTGTAACATGAGCATCTTAATTGGGGGGAGTATGTTAGTAGCTAAAATGTTATGTGGGGGAGCATGCTGTTTAGAGAATGTTTACTGCCAGCCTCTGTCTATATGAGATGTGGGGGCCAGCCTGGGGATAAATTTATGATTACCCATCCAGAGTTAGTTAGGGAATGTGTACTGTTGGCCTCTGTCTATAAGAGACATGGGGGCCAGCCTGGGGATGAATTCGCAATTTCTCATCCAATGGTCAAGGTTACATTTGAATAGGGTTAAGGATGGTCTCTGATTTACATGGATGGAGGGCCTATTCCAGAGCATGGGAATACCATGAGTCAAATATCTGTTTCACCAGCATGTTCTATTTATGCTGCAAGCAAAGTTCACATTTCTAGATCTAGTATTTCTGGTGCTGCTTGTTTTGCAGATGTGTAAAAGCTCCATCAGGGCTGCATCTAACAATACTTCATATGCCAAGCACAGATACTTGTGTACAGAAACAGAGCTCTAAGATGATCAGTATAGCACAGTGTGTTAATACCCTGGATTCTCTTCATGAGGAACTTCTATGGGCATTCTAATGGTTGCATATGCCTAGTCAAGTACATGCCAAAGGGGGCACTTTAGTCAATGATGTTTTTGATAAGGGCTTAGTAAAGTGGTACTATAACATTGTTGGACCTAGATGCCATACCCTTATTTATAAGTTGGGTGGCATGGAATGATTTTCTTACTATCCTGGCTACATGTTGGTCAAAGGCCACATTACCTGTCTTCATATCCTCCCAGATCTCTAACTACCAGGTCAGCTCTTAGGAGTGTCTTATCAATTAAGCAATTTGCCTGGGTAGATGTTTTTCCAAAAGGCATTATAATACACTTCTTTGCATTGAGTTTTAATCTGTGACTTTGGCACTGGTCATTGTCTGTGTTAGACCCTCTTACAGGATGTTAGTGTTGCTGGGGGAATTTATGATAGCTCTCAATTCGCAGTCTGTGAACTTGGTGAGCCAGAGATCCTTGACATTAGCCCTGACTGCTGAGAAGTTGATGCCAAACAGGAGTGGGCCCAACACAAAGCCCTGGGGTACTCCACTAGTGACCTGCCTCTTTGTGGAGGTCATTTCACCAATTCTGACTTCTTGGATACTATCTGTGAGCCAGCTGGCAATCCAGTGAGTTATGTTGAGATTTATGACTAGTTTGGTGAGTATGTCCATAACACCTGAGTGAGGTATTGTGCTGAACACCTTAGACAGGTCTGTGTAGATGATATGCACCAGTTTCACTTTGTCTATTGCTTTTGTTAGTTTTTCAAAGAAGCAGACCTGGTTAAGTAGGCACGACCTTCCCTTGACAAAATCAAACTGGGATGGGTCCAATGTCTGTGAGTTGCCATTGTCTCAGTTGATCATTTCCATGATAATTTGTTCCATGGTTTTTCTTATTAGACTAGTCAGACTAATGAGTCTGTAGTTTCCAGGGTTGGTTGATGGTCCACCATTGGGAAGGGGGATAACCGTTGCCGTCCTCCATTTGATTGGTATATTAACCTGTTTTGAGGCTATAGTTGAAAAGTGACTCAAGTAGCACTGATAGGCCATGTTTCAGGCTATTTAGGAGACAATCTGGGATATTGTCTGGCCCCACTGAGACTGTGTTTTTAGGCTTAGTGACCTCCGCTGTGATCTGCTCCTTGGTGATAGTTGGAGGTTGGTGGAATTATGCTAGTAGGGATTTCACAAGGAGTGGCAGGGGGAAGTGGGAGTGGGGGGGTAAAGTTTGAGAAGACTTTGTTGCCCAGCAGATTCACCATGTCTCTCTACTCTGTGAAGGTGGTACCATTTACTACTAGCTCTGCACATGGCTGTGTGTTACGGACATGTCCTAACTGATCAAGGACATTTCTTTTAGTAATATCCAGGAAACAATGCACCTGCAAATGGAAGGCAGTGTATGTTTCCCAGTCTATTGAGGAATAGTTAAAAGTATTTGGTTGGATGGAGAGTGCCTCCAGTAGGTCTAGATAAGAGTTGTGGGATTCCTGAGACATAGATGGTGACCTATAGCTTGTGAAGATATGGTAAAGGACTCTATCTAAGGTGATTTGCATGTGAATGAACTCCAGAGTATCATCCTGATCAACCAGCCTTGAGGTATACTTGTTGCTACTGTAGATTAATACACCTCCATCTTTAGTCTCTGTCTGTGCAGCTAATGGTCTAAATATGTGGAAGGCACTGTAGCCTTGCACTGCCTGAGTACTTACTATGGCTTTACAGCATGTCTCGGTAACTGCACAGATATCTATGCTCTCCAGAGTGAGGAGAGATTGTAGGGTGTGGAATTTTTTAAGGCTCCCAACAGACATTTAAGGAAAAATTACTTATTAATTTACTGATTTATTAATTGCTGGAATGTTCAAATGGGTTGAGACCCATTTCAGTGAAGAGTTCTGGATTAGATATTAATGTCATAGGTTTCTACACATTGGTAGCAAAAACAGGAATTATGCAGCCACAGAAAGTATGGAAATATAGCATTATGATGTGCACAAGGAATGAGAAATAGAAGAGAATGACAGTCACTCTAGTTTTCTTTGTTAAATAAATGGTTTGAGAACGTAAGAATTTGTAATATTCATGCTCAGAGTAGTATTAATTTTCACATTCTAATTTGTGAGTTAGTGCATTGGTGTGATTTTGTTGACTGAGGAGGCAGTAGAGACATTTGCCCCATGAGGGGAGGTGTGTCTGCAGGCTTCTTTCACTTGTGGCAGCAAGTGACAGTACCGTGCAACATCCTCTGCATGCCGAGCCCAGGGCATGCACAGGGAAATTGTGGCGAAAAAAGCAGAAAATCCAGTTCCCCCAGGCACACATACTTCTTACTCCTACAGGAATAAATGGGCCATAGCGCTCTCACTCCTGGAGGAACAAATTTGTCAATAGAGCAGATGGAGAGGCTCGTTAATGTGGGGGGGGGGGTTAAAAATTGGGTGAAAAACGTTACTAGAGACATAGCTAGCTTTGTCAGTCTTTTCTGTATTTCTACACGTGCATTTTATCATGCTACTATTCATATTTATTTTCTGTATTTCTACACGTGCATTTTATCATGCTACTATTCATATTTCTTTTCTGTATTTCTACACGTGCATTTTATCTGGCTACTGTTCATATTATGCCCCTTTTTAAAATATAGCAAATTTCGAGCTGCTTATTCTGTTGGCCATATGTTCACTGGTGTACATTCATATATGACTCATTCAAAGCATCTGCTGTTACTTGTCATTGAACTTTGACTCATTACATGTGACCTGCACTGGTTCTCACTCCATGTCCTCCCTGTTCCTTGGCCTCAGTCATTGCATCGTTTGGTTACGTTTCACTGTGTGTGAAATTCTGCCTCCTTAGTACATTGTAATAGAAGTGTCATCAAACTGCACATCTGATGGACAGCTGCATAAGACTCTGATGGATAGCTGCATAAGACTTGCACTATGTAGTAGTGCACATATCTAAATCTTGCACAAAGTCAGCACCCATGTGTGCCAAGTGTCAGTGCTTGTTGAATGTGATGGATTTTAGTTTTTTCCTTCTATATACTTTCAAAATGACAACGGTGGAGTCCATGTTTTATGCCATCTCACATGTTGAAAAATGTTGTTTTGCTGTGTTTGTTCAACATGAACACTTGTTATAACATGAATAAATACTCCCAAAATATCCCAGAACAATTTCTTGGGGATTGCTAACACATATTTAACAATGTATAGGACAGATACATTCCTTTGAGCTATTCAACATTTTCTGCATGGCATCAACTCTTGTTGAGTATAAAAATATTTGTACAAACACTTCCATGCAAATATCTGAAATATTTGAGACTCCGTGACATATCTAGATATAAACAAATCCAATTGTGCATAAATTCTTCTAGCTCAACTTCCTATAAAACACTCCAGTTCCTTAAAGTCTTTTCACAGCCACCTTACTCAAATCTTTCAATGACTTGTACCCTCTATTTATCATCCCTTTGTCATTGGACTGTCATTCTTTTCTTCTAAGAATAATAAAGAAACATTCACGTGGAGAGTGCCTTCCAACAACCCCATCAAACTAATGCAACGTGCTATATTAAGCAAACCGTCATATTCCTGTTGTAAAAAAATGATCAACCATGTATCTTCTTTACCTGTTTCCAAGTGCCCCATCTATCACCAAACCTCAGCTGTTCCCACTAAACTACTGTGGTCATCCTATTCCTCTAATATCACAAACTCACTTCCTCTGGGACACCTAATTTACTGTCATCAGTGGGTACTAATGAAACTGACCAAGGGCATACACTGTCACAGCTTGATTCATATCATAAGGTACCTCCGCTTTGTGCATAATACATCTAAAACAGTATACCCATCAAACATATTCAAATTCACTGTAATTAATTTCATTAATCACATAGACACAAAATCTGTAATCATAGGTTCATAGGTTTATACTAGGCTATCTGCCCTAAGGCATTTATAAGCCTAGCCCAAAGTTTTGTGGCTTACGCCACCCCTTATATGAAAAAATACTGTACCCATTAGTTTGTTGTGCCTCTGTCCAGCAGTGACACAGAGATGATTCCCAGGGTAAACCTATGATCTCCCATCCACAGGTCAAGATTTCTCTTGAACAGAGCCAGCGAGGTGCTCTGCCTCACATGGACTGGGATTTTATTCCACAGCATAGGGAGTCTCTGAGTGATAAATCTATCCCTCCAGCACATCCTATTTATATCTGTGCTAAGGTTTAAGTCACTTGCTCTAGTGGTTTTGGTGGATTTGGATTTTTTGAGGTGGAGCATGTCCATTAATTCCTGGTTGGACATGGCCTTGTATGTCAGGCACATGTCACCTCTGAGCAGACGGTATGTGACTGAATAGAGCTGGAGTTTCTTCAATCTGGCAGCATATGACAGATTTTGGAGTCCCTTTATCCTTTTGGTGAGGAACTTTTGGGGTCTCTCCAATTGCTGCAGATGTCGGGTGAGATATATCCCGAATGGGGCATTGTACTCTATCATTGGTCTGATAAGTGAAGAGTACAGGGGAACAATGACCTCACTAGATCTGGATGTGAATCCCTTCATGATCAGGTGGGCAATGTAGAAGGTCTTTCTAACCACTTTAGCAGCGTGAGTGTCAAAAGAAAGGCCACTGTCAACCTGGGTCCCCAGGTCCCTGATAACCTCTTCTGTGCTTAGTGGATTGCCACCTATATGGTAGCTTGGGGTTACCTTGTTTTTCCCGAAGGGTATGACTATACATTCTTTGGTGTTTAACTTCAGGCCATGGCTCTGGCACCAGCTATCTGTTTCCGTGAGTCCCTTCTGAAGGATATCCGTGTCCGATGCACTTTCCACTATGGCGCCCAGTTTGCAGTCGTCTGCAAACTTTGTCAGCCAAAGTCCTCCCATGTTGGCCTGTACTTCTGAGAAGTAGATGCCGAACAATAGGGGCCAAGGACCGAGCCCTGTGGGACACCACTTGTGACTGGCTTGGAGTCTGACATAGCGCCAGCAACTCTAACCCTGTGGGTTCTGTCCTTAAGCCAGTTTGCAACCCATCTTGTGACATATGGGTTTACATTTAAGCTGGTAAGTTTTTCTACAATACCCGAGTGGGGTATTGTGTCGAAAGCCTTTGAAAGGTCAAGGTAGGCTGTATGGACTGCCTTTCCTCATCAATGGCCTTGGTGACTGTTTCGAAGAAGTCAACCAAGTTCAAAAGGCATGATCTGCCCTTGACGAAGCCAAACTGGGTCGGGTCCAATGTCTGCAAGTCCCCTATATCTTTGTTTATGAGCTCCATTATGATCCTCTCCATAGCTTTGCAGACTAGACTTGTTAAGCTTATGGGGTGGTAATTACCAGGGTCCGTAGAGGCACCGCCTTTGTGGAGTGGGACCACAGTTGCCGTACGCCACTCCTTGGGCACGTATCCTGTGGTAAGGCTGAGATTAAACAGCTGCCTTATGTGTGGGTTTAATTCCTCATTTAGCTCGTGTAGCACACAGCTGGGGACACCATCCGGTCCCATTGATGCTGTGTTTTTAGCTTTAGAGAGAGCAGCTTTCACCTGCACATTTGAGATGTCTGGGAGGCTACACCGCTGGGATAGTTATCTCTCCTTTAGGGAGGAGGGGTGAAGTTTGCACTGAACCTGTTTGCCAGTATGTTGGCAATGTCTGTGGGTTCAGTGATTTTGTATCATTTTGGACTAATTCTGAGCATATCTGGGAGTTTCCACCCAGGTTTCTAACATAGCTGAAAAAGGCCTTATGATTGTCCTTTGAATCCATGGCAATTTTTCTCTCAAAATTGGCCTTAGTTGATTTTATGAGTGCTCGTATTTTTTACTAATAATGATCAGGGGTGACTTCCTTTATGGATTTTGTTCTATCATGTAATAGCTTTCTCCTCTTATTGTAAAGTTTGTTAATGGCTGGGGTCCACCAGACTGGACGTTTGCCCTTTGTGGAAAGAGTCTTGGTTTTATTTGGGATTGCCTGATCCATGCAGTCCTGGAGGTGTTCATAGAAGGCATTTGTAAGGGCTTCCGCAGCTTGGGTTGTGGTTTCCACTGGCTCGGGGGCCTTGAAGGATACCACACCAGTCTTGAGTAGTGTGAAGTTTGCTTTAGAGAAGTTCTTCACTGTGGTCTTTTTTGTTTGGGGTGGGGGCGGGATGTGGATTTCCAGTGAGATTAGTTTATGATCAGATCTCACCAATGAGGGATATACTTCCGGTGTGGAGCATTTTGTCCCCATGTTTGTGATAATGAGATCTAGCATATTTTCTCCTCTCATGGGAACAGTGACTAGCTGTTCCATGGGATTTGAATTTATGAACTCCAGGAACCGTTGGGCTAGAAAGTTAATCATAGCTTGAATTGCATTAAAAAAATCAGTAGAAATGCTTGCAACACCTACAACAACTGATGAGGTACAAAACACACGTGCTTCTTGCACTATTAGATCCAGTTTTAATGAAATCTTTTTCCATCTGTGAAAATTCAGTTTTAAACTTTGCTTCATCTCCCCATAAATTTTACTAATAGAGTTTTCCTTAGAATTTCCTAGTCAGATTCACAAACATCAACTTACCATATTCTGCTTGCTATAAATACCTGTAGATCTGCTTTACCACTAGAGAGGGGCAACATTTACCCCTACCACTCTTGGTTTTGCCTTATTAACCTTACATCCTGACATTTTAATGAATGTGTTTAACATCTGAAGCAAAATTTTCAGTATTTTTTTTTAGGTTAGCTATCTGTATTAAAACATCATCCAAAAATAATAAAATATTCCCCTCCTCTAGAACTACTACAGATCCCCCTTCAATTCTGGTTTTCTCACAACTGCAGCTCTAAGAGCAATTTATAACAAAATACATGAAAAGGGGCACGTCTGTCCTTGTGCCACTGGACAAAGTGAAGGGAATTACAGACATGCAGAAATCTTAGCTGTAGTTATACATGCCATGCAGATAGCCTTTATTAGATCTACAGGTTCCTAGACAAATTAAACACCAGGTAACAAGGTAACAACGTATAAGACAGATACATTCCTTTGAGCTATTCAACATTCAACATAATACCACTTCCGCCCTATCAAAAACTTTCCCTGTATCCAAACTTATCACTATCATTATTATTTAAAAAATGGGTAAATAAAAAGTAATTTAATAAAATGATCACCTACGTTTGGTATATACTTTGCTACCCTTTTCACCATAATTGCCATAAATAATTTCTAATCATGCTTTACTGCAGAAATGGGTCTGTATGGATACAGCAAAGTTTAATTCTCCCCTTCCTTTGATATTACCATAACCAGTGTATCATTTTACAATTAAATAATTAATAATTATCTTTTATTTTCAATATTGCTTTAAAAAGTTTAACAAATCTTGGTATCAAACCTTCCTGATAAATAGCACAGAACTCAGTCAGTAAACCATCACCAACCCAGGATTTGACATCTAGCTTGCTCTTTAACAAATTCAGACAATTTCTCATGGTTAATATGGACTATAATGGCAGTTACTTCACACTTGAAGAACTGTGGCAACCCTAAAGCTTTTAAAAAAGCTTAAATCACATACTCATTTTCACCCCACTTTGTCCGTATCTTATATAATACTTGTAATACTGCTCATACAGGTATGCCATTATATAACTGCCTTATATAATTGCTCCTAATACTGCTCAAACAGGTACGCCATTATACAACTGCCTTATATAACTCTTGTAATACTGCTCATACAGGTATGTCATTATATAACTGCCTTATATAACTGCTCGTAATACTGATCATACAGGTACGCCATTATATAACTGCCTTATATAACTGCTTGTAATACTGATCATACAGGTATGTCATTATATAACTGCCTTATATAACTGCTCGTAATACTGATCATATAGGTACGCCATTATATTACTGCCTTATATGACTGCTCATAATACTGATTATGTAGGTATGCCATTATATAACTGCCTTATATAACTGCTTGTAATACTGATCATACAGGTATGTCATTATATAACTGCCTTATATAACTCTTGTAATACGGCTCATACAGGTATGTCATTATATAACTGCCTTATATAACTGCTTGTAATACTGCTCATACAGGTACGTCATTATATAACTGCCTTATATAACTGCTTGTAATACTGATCATACAGGTACGCCATTATATAACTGCCTTATATAACTCTTGTAATACGGCTCATACAGGTATGTCATTATATAACTGCCTTATATAACTGCTTGTAATACTGCTCATACAGGTACGTCATTATATAACTGCCTTATATAACTCTTGTAATACTGCTTAAACAGGTATGCCATTACAATAATATAATCAGTTCTCATTTCGCAGACCTACAATCATTCTTTTTTTTTTTGCTGGCTTGGCTTTAGTGCTCATGCCTTTTTTCTAAAGTCAGCTTTTATTAAGTCAGCTTTTATTAAGTCAGCAACATCTTTACATCTTTCTGTAAATCTTTTAAGATAAATCACACAATTTCAATAGCAAGTTATAAGAAGAACCTTATTTACCTTTTTTAATTTCTCCAAATCTTTTGAGTTTCTACTGCCATGACTGGAATTGACCCCATTCCTAAGTCAAAGTATGATAAAAGTTCATGAAATTTGTAGTGTTTCAATCTTTGATGTCAGCCAGAAGTGCTATACGCAGCACCCACGATGTGCCCAGTAATGAGTCCATCTGCAATTCGTATGGAGTTACATGTACTGGTAACATATCCAAATACAACTGTAGATTCTTTTTTATAAAGCCTGTTGCTCCTACTACTAGTAAAACTGCCTGGGTATCTTTCTTTCACACTTCTCTCATTTCCACCTGCAAATCCTGATATTTTATGACTTTATTTACCTTTGTATAATTCAGGATGATCTTGTATCCGTTAAGCCTCAACTTACTAAATGTCCTTTGGCTTTACATCCTGTACATTTCAGTAGTGGTGTCAGTGCTATTGTTCCAGTCACCACAAGTCAAAGAATTGCTCTAGTTTATGATACAAATCACCATACATTTTAATATTATGTATTCATATTAGGTTACTTCACATATACCTTCTCCTTTCAAACAAGAAAAAACATTGATTCCATGAAGTACAACACTCTCATCTCTCTAAACAGACTTATTCCTAGTTATTAATCTCCATAAAATCCTGGATGAGTAGCACGATCCCTATAAGATTCATACTAACATTTGCTTTCTAGACCAAATTAAGCTTTGTATAGGCTATCTCACTACAGCTCAAACTAAAATTGTCCTATAACATATGCACATTACTTGTTTCTTTTTGTTGAATTGTGGTTCCTACATGGGAGGTCTGATATCTTGCAGTTAGTTGCATCATACTAAAAGTGTCTCCCTAGAAGATATAGCTTTATTAATCAACTTTTTCAGGTAGAAGGATCTTCTTACAACCATGGGTACATAATGGCCAAAGGAGAGTTTCTTGCTTACAAAAGTGCCCAGCTCCCCAATAATTGTATTGTTGATTTTGGGTGGTACTGTTTCTGTGATAGGCACATGGGTGCTCAGGTTTTCCAAAGGGCACGATACAATACTTTTTAGCATTTAGCTTTAGAGCATGATCCTGGCACCTTTTGTTGTATATGTTAGTCTCTCTAGTAGGATCTGAGAGTTTTCCAGAGAACTGATGCTGGCTTCAAGTTTGCAATTATCTGCAAACCTTCTCAGCCAAGGGCCGTTGGTATCAGCTGTGATACCTCAGAAGTAAACCTCACTTAGGAGTGGTCCTGGGGAACTGCACTGATAATAAGCCTTTTAAGGGAGAATGTGCTGCAATCCCAATTTGGTGGGCTCTGTCAGTGAGCAGGTTTGCTCACCAGCAGGCTACAATTTAGTTTGATTAGCTTGTCTAGATTGCCCAAGTGTGGAATAGTATTGAAGGCCTTGGTCAGGTCAAGGTACACTATGAATACCAATTTGCCCCCATCCAATGCCTATGGAACTTTACAAAGAAATCTACTAGGTATAGTAGGCAGGATCTTCCTTTCATGAACCCAGACTGCTTTGGGTCAAATTATTTAAGCTGCCAGTGGCTGCGTTTATGAGGTCCATAATGATAAGTTCCATTATCTTACAGATAAACCTGCTAAGGCTTGTTGGTATGTAGCTTCCTGGATCAGTGCTGGGGTCACCATTTTGGAAGGGGATAATCACTACTGATCTCCACACCTGTGACAAGAAAGCACCTGAGTGGCTGAGTCTGAACAGATTCAGGACTGCACGAGTGAGACTGTTTATCAACAAGGAAAACCAACCACCGTATCAAGTCCCAGACAGCTAGTGAACCAACCACCTTATCAGGTCCCAGACAGCAAGTGTTTTTAACCTCTGAGAGAGCTTTTAGCAGTTAGTTTTGGGAGTATAGTCATGATGTCATGAAGAAGGAACTAATGAGATACAAGGGAGAAGTCTGAATTAAATGTATCTTTTAATATGCTAGCTATATCATTAGAAATGTGCCCAGTGTTATTTTTATGTATCAACTCAGACCAATGCTGGGTGTTGTTCCTATGGTTTCTGATGTTGTTGAAAAAAAGATTTATGATTATCCTTGGTGGCAATTTTCAGTTCGGACTTAGTCTTGGTAGATTTGATGTTATTTCTATGTTTAACTTCTTGTGTTTGGTTTTGGAGTGTATGGTTTTGAGTTTATTCCTGCGGGTGAGAAGTTATATAGCTTTTTTGGGTCTATATTAGAACACTGAACTTTCAAAATTTCGAGTGTTCTAATATCGACCTGTTTTCAGCGAATGCTGAAAATATCGAAGAAACAGAAAACCGAATGTTTTCCTAGGGAAAGAATTTGGTTGTCTGTTTCTGTTGCTTCTGTATTTTCAGTGCTGTGGTGGAAAGTTACGGGTCGGGTTCAGGTAAGTGTGCGATTGTGTGGATGTGAGGGTTAGGGCGGGTTAGGTGAGTTAGGGTTAGGGCGCGAGTCAGGTAAGTGTGTGATTGTGTGTAAGTGAGGGTTAGGGTGGGGTAGGTGAGTTAGGATTAGGCCGTGGGTGAGGTGACTGTGCAATAGTGACAGACCTTAGGTAGGTTTGGGTTAAGTTAATTGGATAGTTAGTGGTGTATGTATAGTTTAGTTTAGGGTTAGGTGTAGGAGTTTAGGTGTATGTGTGAATGTTTGGTGTGCTTGTGTTGTGTGTATGTGTTTTGGAACAGCAAATTTTTTCCCTAGGAAAAAATTTGCTGTACTGTATGTTTGATATTTTAAATTTTCGAGTAATAGGCTTCGATATTACAACACTCGAAATTTTGATAGTTTGGTGTTCTAATATAGACCTGCTTTTTGATAACAGGGTTCCACTGCAGAGATCTGTTCCTAAACTTGGCACTGTACTAGTGTTGTATCAGGTAACTTCTTACATCTTGATGAATACATTAAACTAAGAATAGAAATTCTCTGCAAATACATCAGTGCTGCCTGTTAGGTTCTCAAGGGGTGAAGTAGAGGCTGTTAAACTATTTGCAATACATTTGTCTCAGAGAAATCCTGAAAATAGTAGCTCTTCTGGGCATTTTGAGTTGGGTCCCAATAGTGAAAAACCAATTAATGGTGGTCGATGTAACCAGTTATGAGATACCAATAGGCATAAAGCATGATGGTGTCATATTTGTGATGACCAAGCCCAGTAAATGTGAGCCCCCTGGTAAGGGAGTATATAATCTGGTCTAGGTAGTTTTCACTGGTTAAATCTGGAAAACATTGTGTGTATTTATTTGTATTAGTGTGGGTCTACCAATTTATGGATAGAGAACTGAAACCCCTGTAATAGTAGTGTTTGGTTCAATGGTAAGGGACTAAAGCTTGTTTAGATATGCCTCATAGCTTGTGGGTGTCATAGAAGGGGGGTTTGTAGTTGGGAAAGATATGGTAAGGTTCATAGGTTCATAGGTAAGTATTGGGCTAGCTGTTGTGGACCATTTTAACGCTATCCAATTTCCTTCAAAGGTGAAAATCAAACCATGTACTTTGTATCTGTGAGGTAAACGCCTTAACTATTATGCCAACCCACAATGCTCATAATGGATGCTATTGATAGTTACAATGGTATGGAGGCATTTTAAGTCATTACCTTAACATATAAGTCTAGATGTGATGGATTGTTGGAGGAATATGGACCTACCATCACCAAAAGTAACAGAGATAGCCTCAGCAGAGGTTGTGAATGATTGGCAGACACTGAATTTCGATATAGAGGATATGTTATCACTGCACTAGAAGCATGTATCAATAACAATGTTGTTGTCTTTCAGCTTTTCCCGCTTAGGGGTCACCACAGTGGAACTCCAGTCCGCTAATGATTGGCAGTAGATTTTCATGAACGCCGAGGTGCCAGCTAGATGTTCAACCTTCAGCGAAGGCATGCCCATTTACGCATGTCTTTTGAACACCCACCCAAGCACGGGGAGGACATGCAGACTCCACACAGAAGGCACTCCACACACTCTAGCTGAGAATCGAATGGGAGAACCTCTTGCTGTGAGGCAACAATGCTACCGCTGTACCACCGCGGATACCACATGTATCAGTAACAATGCAGATGCAGTTGTTAATTGTTTAGAGCTAAGAGAGCTCCTAAGTAAGGTCATTTCTTTTTCATGTTGCTAGTACTGAGTAGTTCTGCTTTTATACTGTTCATAGGTTGGTACTAGGCTATCGGCCCTAAGGCCTATATAAGCCTAGCCATAACAATTCCCTGGATATTTCTTCCCACAATATTTACTTCCCTGGACCCCTGTCTAGCAGGGTGACTGATGTGATCCCTGGGGTGAATTTCCTGTCTCCCATCCAATCATCAAGGTTCCTTTTGAAGAGGGCCAAGGAGGCACTCTGCTTGACATGTATGGGCAGTCTATTCCAGAGTATGGGGAGTCTCTGGGTCAGGAACCTATCCCTCCAGCATGTTTTGTTTATTGTGATGACAAGGTTTAGATCCCTGGAACGTGTGGCTCTGAGGGATTGGGATTTCTTTAAGTGGAGCATGTCCAACAGCTCAGGGTTTGACATGGCCTTGTATTTTAAGCAGAGATCACCTCTGAGTAGACGATATGCCACAGAGTATAGCTGGAGTTTGTTTAGATGGTCAGCATAGGGCATCTGCTGTAGGCCTGTGATTCTTTTAGTGAGGTATTTCTGAGGCCTTTCCAGTTGTTGCAGATGTCTTGTGAGGTACGTACCAAATGGGGCGTTGTACTCTATAATGGGTCTAATGAGAGATGAGTACAGTGGGACAATGACCTCCTTTTTTCTGGATGAAAAGCCCTTAGTGAGGAGGTGTGCCACATAGAAGGATTTCCTGACTGTTGTGATGATGTGGTTATCGAAGTTGAGACCACTGTACACCTGTGTCCCTAAGTCTCTCATCACACTTTCGGTGTTTAGTGTACTGCCACCTATGTGGTAATTCATGGGTACATGGTTTTTCCCAAAGGGGATAACTATACATTTCTTGGCATTAAGCTTGAGCCCATGGCTCTGACACCAAGCATCTGTTTCTGTAAGGCCCTTTTGTAGAATATCCACATTATTTGAGGATTCAATAATGGCTCCCAGTTTGCAGTCATCTGTGAACTTTGTTAGCCAGAGTCCCTTAGTGTTGGCCTGTACTTCAGAGAAGTAGATGCTAAACAAGAGCTGTCCCAGGACTGAACCCTGAGGTACTCCACTTGTCACTTGTATGGAGCTGGATTTGGAGTCGGCTACTTTTACAGTCTGGGTTCTATCAGTAAGCCAGTTGGCAACCCATCGAGTGATGTAGGGATTTATGCCCAGCTTAGTAAGTTTATCTATGATTCCATAGTAGGGGATGGTGTCAAAGGCTTTGGCGATGTCCAGATAGGCTGTGTGGACCACCTTACCCTCATCCACAGCTCTGGAGACTGATTCAAAGAAGTCAATCAGGTTCAGGAGACAAGATCAGCCCTTCACAAACCAAAACTGGGTGGGTTCCAGTGTTTGAAGGTTGCCAATGTCTTTGTTTATAAGCTCCATGATAATGCATTCCATGCCCTTGCAGATCAGGCTCATCAGACTGATTGGATGGTAGTTCCCGGGATCCAAGGTGGATCCCCCCTTGTGGAGCGGGATAACTATAGCTGTGCGCCACTCAGTATGCACAAAGCCTGTGGTGAGGCTATGATTAAACATTACACTTTGGTGAGGTGCCAGTTCATTTTGTAGTTCATGTAGTACACAGCCCAGGATGTTGTCTGGTCCCATGGAAGCTGTATACTTAGCTTTGGAGAGTGCAGTTTCTACCTATGTGGCCATGATTACAGGAATTTGGCAATCTTTTGGTATTGAGATGGACCCTTTAGGGGGTGAGAGGGGGGTGAAGTAGACACTGAATTGATCTGCCAGGATATTGGCAATATCCTTGGGATCAGTATATTTAATGCCATTCTGTTGTAGCTCAGAGCAGAGCTGGGCATTGCCATTTAGATTCTTGACATAACTATAGACTGTCTCGATTTGGTTTGGCTGGGTTGGTAGATGGGGCAGACTGACATTGCCTAAAAACAGCTGTATGGGCTGGAGGCAGTATTGGCAAATATGTGAAAGCTCTGAGGACAGAGATGCATAACATCCCTTGCAAATCAAGTAGGACAGTCAGCCATTTCCTTCTAGGCAGGCTCACATTGGATTCCTTTGGAGTGACACCAATAACTAAGCTAACTGTTGAAGTCAATTATCTTTTATTTATATTGTGGTGTCATTCTCATTGAAGGTAGAATGCTACTCGAGACTAGTTAAACCCCAGCCTCTGAATGCTACTCAAGGCTAGTTAAACCCCAGCCTCTGGATGCTACTCAAGACTAGTAAAACCCCAGCCTCTGAATGCTACTCAAGGCTAGTTAAACCCCAGCCTCTGGATGCTACTTGAGACTAGTTAAACCCCAGCCTCTGAATGCTACTCGAGGCTAGTTAAACCCCAGCCTCTGAATGCTACTTGAGACTAGTTAAACCCCAGCCTCTGAATGCTACTCGAGACGAGTTAAACCCCAGCCTCTGAATGCTACTCGAGACTAGTTAAACCCCAGCCTCTGAATGCTACTTGAGGCTAGTTAAACCCCAGCCTCTGAATGCTACTCGAGACTAGTAAAACCCCAGCCTCTGGATGCTACTCGAGGCTAGTTAAACCCCATCCTCTGAATGCTACTCGTGACTAGTTAAACCCCAGCCTCTGAATGCTACTCGAGACTAGTTAAACCCCAGCCTCTGAATGCTACTCGAGACTAGTAAAACCCTAGCCTCTGAATGCTACTCAAGGCTAGTTAAACCCCAGCCTCTGAATGCTACTCGAGATTAGTTAAACCCCAGCCTCTGAATGCTACTCGAGGCTAGTTAAACCCCAGCCTCTGAATGTTACTCATGACTAGTTAAACCCCAGCCTCTGAATGCTACTCGAGACTAGTTAAACCCCAGCCTTTGAATGCTACTCGAGACTAGTTAAATCCCAGCCTCTGAATGCTACTCGAGGCTAGTTAAACCCCAGCCTCTGAATGCTACTCAAGACTAGTTAAACCCCAGCCTCTGAATGCTACTCGAGGCTAGTTAAACCCCAGCCTCTGAATGCTACTCGAGACTAGTTAAACCCCAGCCTCTGAATACTACTCGAGGCTAGTTAAACCCTAGCTTCTGAATGCTACTTGAGACTAGTTAAACCCCAGCCTCTGAATGCTACTTGAGACTAGTTAAACCCCAGCCTCTGAATGCTACTCGAGGCTAGTTAAACCCCAGCCTAAGAATGCTACTCGGGACTAGTTAAACCCCAGCCTCTGAATGCTACTCGAGGCTAGTTAAACCCCAGCCTCTGAATGCTACTCAAGACTAGTAAAACCCTAGCCTCTGAATGCTACTCGAGGCTAGTTAAACCCCAGCCTCTGAATGCTACTCAAGGCTAGTTAAACCCCAGCCTCTGAATGCTACTCGAGACTAGTTAAACCCCAGCATCTGAATGCTACTTGAGACTAGTTAAACCCCAGCCTCTGAATGCTACTCGAGACTAGTTAAACCCCAGCCTCTGATGCATCTCAGTTCTACCAAGTGAGGCCTTATATAATCCAAATATGTCTGCCTCATGTTTGCACACCTAAATGTAGTGAAAGAAGCTGTGTGGGTTCTAGTAGCCTGTCATATCCTGACACCTGAGAGGCATCTCATCACTCTTTCTTTGCTCAGACTATTAAATGGGGCCTCTTTGTGTGTGTCTTCCTATGGAGTGACCTCTCTCTAGGACAGTTTCATGTGTAGTAACTGGACCAGAAACCTTATGGGTTTTGTGTGCCAGCTTGGTGACCCTTGTTGCCGTGTTTGTGTTGGGTAGCGCTGCATGTGCAGATCACTGGGTGTCTTCGGGCTGCTAAAGAATGTGTGTTGAGCTTATGCCATGGAAGCCTGTGAGTTTTTCTTAAGGAGAGATTTTTCAGCACCTCAGTACAAGAAGTTTTTTTTTTTGTTGAGTGGCTTATTGGTATAAGATGGGTATGGGTAATGACAACCTAACTGGGGCTGGCAATATGTTTTGATGAGAAGTTAGCCTCAAAATATAGTAGGTATCTGCATCTGTTATATCTAGATTCAGTGCTTAATAAAAGTATACAAGTAAGTTGCCATCAGTATGTATGAGGTACAGCATTGGGGTGCCTAGTGCCAATGAGCTAACAACAGCTGGTGAAAGAGCAGACTGTGGCTCCAAACAGTGTTATACAGTATATACAGGAGGTGAGCTAGTGTATAATAAGCCATCTAGAGAGCTTTGTGTGTTTTAGGTTAATAGGAAGATACTAGCAAGGTAGCTTTTTAATAAGCTAATTAAGTACCTGGCAGGGAGAGTACCAATAAAATTGGAGTACCCAGCACAGAGGTTGCCAAATACAGCCAGGCAATCGGAAAAATACAAGTAAAGTCGACTTTTTAATTAACTGTTTACCTAGCAGAGGAAGTACCAGTAAACTGAGCGTTAAAGAGATTTTTTTGTTGACTATGTGTTGTACAGGCAATGCACTGCCCTATGCTGCAAAGTCTTTTATAAGAAACTATTTCAGATTTTATTAAAATGCAGTACAACAGAGCACCTGCTTAAAAGTTTAAACAACTTAGTATTCACAAATTCTGAATTGATCAAGAGCGACTGTAGGTGTCAAACAAGGAAGATCAGGAATGAATTTCACGTCTCAGCACTTCAGCATTTTGTATACATGCACAACAGAGATTAGAAATTCTTAAGATGAAGTTTTTAAATGTCAAACATATTATCAGGAGGGAGCGTAACTATCAGTGTAGTCCTCCTGCACTCACTGCAACTCATACATTCCCAACGTCTTCCAAGTTTAAGTTTTTGATAAGGGTTTAAATTTTCGCTTTCCCTGTTAATAGCTGTATGCTAAGAATCACATCAAATCTATTTATAAGTAATATGTGTGTACACATATGCACACATATGTGCACACAGACACACACACTCTCACACATGTACGCTTGCACACGTGCACACAGAATATCAGTTGTTTTCAACTGCTGTCTTTACCGAGAAAGTGTAGTGCTATGGCTAGTTATTGACCGTGCTTACTGTTGAGTTCTGAGCTGACTGAACATCAGAATGTCGAGAGTTGTTTGTTGGTGTGGTTAGATGACAGTTAGTGGGGTATGAATGTGAAAACGAACCATTCTGGGTAAATCCCAATATAAACAGGTTGTACAGCAACCTTGTTAATAGTTACACTGGTGCAGTTTTAATCAGTACAAGCATGCAAAATCTGAAGGTAATGCTACTCAATGCTAGAAGTCTAAACCTCAAAATGCACTCTCTAGGCACTCCTAAAAATGGAGAACATCGATATCTGTGCAGTAACTGAGACCTGGTTCAAGGCTCCAGAGAGCACCCCTGCAATACCAGGCTACAACTCTTAACACAATTTTTGGCCACCAAACCAAGACCGAAACACTAAAGGTGGAGGAGTGTCCATATTCACCAAGGATATTCACACCTCCAGACTAGTTGCCCAACACAATGCATCGGAAATTCTCCAGGTGCAACTAACACTAGGTAAGACTGCAATCCAAATTGTAGCTTGCTACAGATCCCCCACCATGTCCTAAGATTCTCACTACACCTTTCTAAACATACTGAAAAATATTAAGATGCAACCAAACACCTTAATACTGGGTGATTTAAACTACCCTGCCATTAACTGGGAAACTACTTGGGTACCAACACCTTTTCCCAGCGGTTCTTGGAATTCATAAATTCCAACACCCTGGATCAACTAATCCATTGTCCCACCAGGGGCTCCAATATCCTAGACCTGGTCATTACCAACATGGGAGATAAATGCTCCACACCAGGTCTGACCATAAGCAAATCACCCTTGACATCCACATCCCACCCCCACCCCCCCTCCAGTATGGAAACCTCTGTAAAAAACTTCTCCAAAGACAACTTCATGCTACTCAAGTCAGAAGTGACAAACTTCATGACACCCATGCAGACAGGAGCTGAAAGTTCAACTGCTGAATCCTATACTAAGGCACTGTACAAGCACATTCACTCATGCATGAATCGTGCCATCCCAAATAGAACCAAGACACTCTCCTCCAAAAACAGGAAGCCAATATGATGGCCTCCTGCCATAAACAAACTATACAACAGAAGGAAGAAACTGTTGCAGAAAAGAGGAAATTCCCAGGATGCAAAAAACTCCCTTACCAGCCTCAGTAAGAAGCTGAAATTCCTCATAAAACCCTCCAAAGCTAGTTATGAAAATAAAATTGTGAAAGATTCCAAAGACAGCCACAAGGCATTCTATAGTTATGTCAAAAATCTAAATGGCAATGCTCAGATCTGCTCTGAACTACAACAGAATGGCATTAAATATACTGATCCCAAGGATATTGTCAATATCCTGGGAGATTGATTTAGTGCCAACTTCACCCCCCTCTCACCCCCTAAAGGGCCCATCTCAATACCAAAACATTGCCAAATTGCAGTAATCATGGCCACACAGGTAGAAACCGCACTCTCCAAAGTTAAGAATGCAGCATCCATGGGACCAGATGACATCCCAGGCTGTGTACTACATGAACTACAAAATGAACTGGCACCTCACCTAAGTGTCATGCTTAATCATAGCCTCACCTCAGGCTTCATGCCCACTGAGTGGCACACACCTACAGTTATCCCACTCCATAAGGGAGGATCCACCTTGGATCCCGGGAACTACTGTCCCATCAGTCTGATGAGCCTGATCTGCAAGGGCATGGAACGCATTATCATGGAGCTTACAAACAAAGACATTGGCAACCTTCAAACACTGGACCCAACCCAGTTTAGGTTCATGAAGGGCTGATCTTGTCTCCTGAACCTGATTGACTTCTTTGAATCAGTCTCCAGAGCTGTGGACAAGGGTAAGGTGGTCCACACGGCCTATCTGGACCTCGCCAAGGCCTTCGACACCATCCCCCACTCTGGAATCATAGATAAACTTACTAAGCTGGGCATAAATCCCTACATCACTCGATGGGTTGCCAACTGGCTTACTGACAGAACCCAGACTGTAAAAGTAGCCGACTCCAAATCTAGCTCTAGACAAGTGACAAGTGGAGTACCTCAGGGTTCAGTCCTGGGACTGCTCTTGTTTGGTATCTACTTCTCTGAAGTACAAGCCAACACTAAGGGACTCTGGCTAACAAAGTTCGCATATGACTGCAAACTGGGAGCCATTACTGAATCCCCAAATGATGTGGATATTCTACAAAAGGGTCTTACAGAAACAGATGCTTGGTGCCAGAGCCATGGGCTCAAGCTTAATGCCAAGAAATGTATTGTTATCCCCTTTGGGAAAAACCATGTACTCATGAATTACCATATAGGTAGCAGTACACTAAACACTGAAAGTGTGATAAGAGACTTAGGGACACAGGTGGACAGTGGTCTCACCTTCGATAACCACATCACCACAACAGTCAGGAAATCCTTCTATGTGGCACACCTCATTACTAAGGGCTTTTCATCCAGAAAAAAGGAGGTGATTGCCCCACTGCACTCATCCCTCATTAGACCCATTATAGAGTACAACACCCCATTTGGTATGTACCTCACAAGACATCTGCAATAGCTGGAAAGGCCATGGAAATACCTCACTAAAAGAATCACAGGCCTAAAGCAGATGCCCTATGCTGGCCATCTAAAAAACTCCAGCTATACTCTGTGGCATATCGTCTTCTCAGAGGCTATCTCTGCTTAACATACAAGGCCATGTCAAACCCTGAGCTGTTGGACATGCTTCTATTAAAGAAATCTCAATCCCTCAGAGCCACACACTCCAGGGATCTAAACCTTGTTATCACAAT
This sequence comes from Protopterus annectens, assembly GCF_019279795.1. NCBI lineage: Eukaryota > Metazoa > Chordata > Ceratodontiformes > Protopteridae > Protopterus > Protopterus annectens. Next base: position 371,554,603 of record NC_056744.1, on the reverse strand, counting down.
GAACAAAACATACTGGAGGGATAGGTTCCTGACCCAGAGACTCTCCATACTTTGAAATAGACTGCCCATACATGTCAAGCAGAGTGCCTCCTTGGCCCTCTTCTAGAGGAACCTTGACGATTGGATGGGAGATAGGAAATTCACGTCAGTCACCCTGCTAAACAGAGGTCCAGGGAAGTAAATATTGTGGGAAGAAATATCCAGGGAATTGTTATGGCTAGGCTTGTATAGGCCCTAAGGCCAGTAGCTTAGTACCAACCTATGAACCTATAAGTCTCCAAGATTCATAATTCTTCCTGCTTCTTCACTACAAAAATTTTGGACTGTTCCCTGTTTCAGCAGATTTTAAACAGCCTTGTTAATAGCTGCACTACTACAACTTTAAGTAAGTTAAGGCTTTTCCTATAACTGGTCTCTTTCAGCTAAAATTTGTATCGAGAAGTGTGATGCACCACTTCTACAAAAATATTTATTTTTGCTATTAGTTACAGGCCTTAGCTTACTCAGCTACCTGTGTTGGCCCACGTAATGTACCCCAAGAGTAATTTCTTCTTTAACTCACTTCCTTTACTTGTCTAGCTATTCCTTGTACTCTTCAACCATTTTTTTTCCCAAAGCACATTTGCTGCCATTAAGGGCTTTTAAGCCATTTTCTCTGATAGTTTTTTGTGTTGTACTAACTCAGGGGGAGCCCCACCCTGGTATGCATGACCTCACTTTGCTCCTCATTGTAATCCATTCCTACCCAACCCCATAGCATCGCATTTATACTTAATTACCTAACCCCTCCTACAATTTGCATCACTAGTAATCAACTAATCCAAACTAAATACATTACGATTATTATATCACTCAACTGACCTTCTGCCAATAAGATTCTTTCTTTGATCTTCACAAAGCTCATCCAGTAGGCCTAACCTCTGTTCAAGAATTAAACACCCCCCACACCTCCCTTCTTAAATATACCAACTCTGAGACTGCACTAAAGTGCCGAAAACGGCTAAGTAACGAAGCGGCCAAGCAAATTCTTTCCCAGGGAAAGAATTCACTTAAAAGCCGCTTTAATCGTTTGCCGTTTCCATCTTTTGAGTTCGACGAAGACACATTCGAAATAAATGCGTCTTCGGTCTTCTAATAGGGAACCACTCCAGCTAACTTATGCTCTTTTTCTGTCTAAACTTCAACTCTGCTACCCTCATAAACCATAATTTCTTGACTCCACTAACCATGCAGCATAACATTATTATATTCTATCTCTTAGCAAGACACTGTATTTTACTACGTAGTTAATACACCACCACCAGCATGCCTCCTCATTATGGCTAACATTTTGACAAAACTCAACATTAACCCATCAGTGACAGCACTTCCTCACATTTGGCTTAGTAAGATCACTGGCCTCATTTTAGCCAAGCACTTCCTGTTACTTCTCAAGGCAAACCCTGTCTTCACTTTCCTTCCAATTATACTGTAAATATTTGTACTTATTTTTGTCTCACTAACTGTATTTCCTTTCTTCCTTGCACGTTTCTGGCTTACAGAAGTACACAGATATAGTAGTAATTTTGTAACAGAACTTTTCTCAGATAAGCTGTCCCCTTCTTTTGTCACACTTCTTTCATTACTAGGTCCCTCCTCCTTTCACTCCACTCTTTTCGCCTTGTACCTATTCTTGTTCTTTCACCTTTGACCTCTGCTTATGTCCTGACTATTTCATCACTTTTACAATTATTACAACAGTCTAGGCAAAAGAAAGGTTGTGCAAGTTAAGCTATGCACAAAGCCAAGGGAACATATAGGCTGTCCATTCTATACATTTGTCAGATTCCCTTTCCTCTTAGTCCTTCATTGCCTCTTCTAACATTCCTTCTGCACACCTGCTTCTACAATCTAGGTGACAGACTGTACTACATATATTGTACACAGCTTAGGTAGTAGATAGAGCTCCTTCTCTTATTAGATCCTTTTCTGCTTAGACTGCTACTCCAGGAGCAACTTAACCTGTGCACATGGCTTAGGTTGCAGGTAGGGTGTGTTACTTAACCTATGCAATTGATTTAGGTGGCAGGTAGGGTGTGCTACTTAACCCATGCACACTGCTTAGATGGCAGATAAGGTGTGTTACTTAACTTATGCACACAGCTTAGGTGGCAGGTAGGGTGTGTTACTTAACCTGTACACACAGCTTAGGTGGCAGGTAGGGTGTGTTACTTAACCCATGCACACGGCTTAGGTGGCAGGTAGGGTGTGTTACTTAACCCATGCACACTGCTTAGATGGCAGATAAGGTGTGTTACTTAACTTATGCACACAGCTTAGGTGGCAGGTAGGGTGTGTTACTTAACCTGTACACACAGCTTAGGTGGCAGGTAGGGTGTGTTACTTAACCCATGCACACGGCTTAGGTGGCAGGTAGGGTGTTACTTAACCCATGCACACTGCTTAGGTGACAGGTAGGGTGTGTTACATAACCAATGCACATAGCCTAAGTGGCAGGTAGGGTGTGTTTGCACACGGCTTAGGTAGGGTGTGTTACAAAACCCAAGCACACAGCTTAGTCGTTAGGTAGGATGTGTTACTAAACCCATGCACACACCTTAGGTGGCAGGTAGGGTGTGTTACAAAACCCATGCACACAGCTTAGGTGGCAGGTTGGGTGTGTTACTTAACCCATGCACACAGTTTAGGTGGCAGGTAGGGTGTGTTACAAAACCCATGCACACAGCTTAGGTGGCAGGTAAGATGTGTTACTTAACGCATGCACACACCTTAGGTAGCAGATAGGTTGTGTTACAAAACCCATGCACACAGCTTAGGTGGCAGGTTGGGTGTGTTACTTAACCCATGCGCACAGCTTAGGTGGCAGGTAGGGTGTGTTAAGTGCTTATCTGCTAAACTTTTAATTTTAGTTTTACCTTGGTGTTTCATTGTTGTGTCTTAAGGCTTTTCATGGTTAGGGGTCGCCACAGCGGAACTCCGGTCCGCTAATGACTGGTAGTTGATTTTTACGTGCCGAGTTACCAGCTCTGATGCACAACCTTCAATGAAGGTACGCCCATTCACGCCTGTCTCCACGCAGAAGATGCTCTAGCTGAGAATCGAACCGAACAAACTTGTTAAAGTCAATTCTATTGTCTTAGTATCTAGGCAACATTTTGGTGACAGCAAGATAGTAGTCACAGCTAGTGTCTCTCCTGCCTCTAGCACGTGCATAAATAAGTTACACCTCTGCATTTCTCTCTAGGTGGAGCAGCTCAGGTCATTGACTTCCATATGGGGTACCTCTAGATTGTAGTTACATTTGTTTCTTTGTATCTAGACCTTGCCAAGGCCTTTGACACCATCCCCCACTCTGGAATCATAGATAAACTTACTAAGTTGGGCATTAATCCCTATGTCACCCAATGGGTTGCTAAATGGCTTACTGATAGAACCCACACTGTAAAAGTAGCCAACTCCAAATCCAGCTCCAGACAAGTGACAAGTGGAGTACCTCAGGGTTCAGTCCTGGGGCCGCTCTTGTTTGGCATCTACTTCTCTGAAGTACAGGTCAACACTAAGGGACTCTGGCTAACAAAGTTTGCAGACAACTGCAAACTGGGAGCCATTATTGAATCCCCAAATGATGCGGATACTCTACAAAAGGGCCTTACAGAAACAGATGCTTGGTGCCAGAGCCATGGGCTCAAGCTCAATGCCAAGAAATGTATTGTTATCCCCTTTGGGAAAAAACATGTATCCATGAATTACCATATAGGTGGCAGTACACTAAACACAGAAAGTGTGATAAGAGACTTAGGGACACAGGTGGACAGTGGTCTCACCTTCGATAACCACATAGCCACAACAGTCAGGAAATCCTTCTATGTGGCACACCTCATTATGAAGGGCTTTTCATCCAGGAAAAAAGGAGGTCATTGTCCCACTGTACTCATCCCTCATTAGACCCATTATAGAATACAATGCCCCATTTGGTATGTACCTCTCAAGACATCTGCAACAACTGGAAAGGCCTCAGAAATACCTCACTAAAAGAATCACAGGCCTAAAGCAGATGCCCTACGCTGACCGCCTTAAAAAACTCCAGCTATACTCTGTCGCATATCGCCTACTCAGAGGCGATCTCTGCTTAACATACAAGGCCATGTCAAACCCAGAGCTGTTGGACATGCTACACTTAAAGAAATCCCAATCCCTCAGAGCTACACGCTCCAGGGATCTAAACCTTGTCATCACAATAAACAAAACATGTTGGAGGGATAGGTTCCTGACCCAGAGACTCCCCAGACTCTGGAATAGATTGCCCATACATGTCAAGCAGAGTGCCTCTTTGGACCTCTTCAAGAGGAACCTTGACGATTGGATGGAAGAAAGGAAATTCACCCCAGGGATCACGTCAGTCACCCTGCTAGACAGGGGTCCAGGAAAGTAAATAATGTGGGAAGAAATAGCCAGGGAATTGTTATGGCTAGGCTTGTATAGGCCCTAGGGCTGATAGCCTAGTACCAACCTATGAACCTATGAACCTATTTGTCTGCTTTAAGGGACAGGACTTTGGGGATATTAAGGATCATGGCACTGGATAAGCTACTTAATGTCACCCTGTTCTTATCCTTGCTGATGAGTGTGGTGTCTGTAGGCTTAACTACAGTCACCTGTGACTAAAACATTTGTCTTTACAAACAGACTTATTTTGCTAATGGGCTAAGGCCTGTTTTCCTGGTGACTCGTATAAGATATGTCATTCTGCAGCATATATGAGTGGTGAAGGATTAGGTCTTTCCTTGTGTGCTGTAAGCTGATATAATTTAGACTGTGCTCTAGGAGGATTTAGAAATGTTTTCTTTAAAGCCTTAGCATGAATTATGGGCCAAATGGAATGTTGTGAATAATGTGGCATTATGGAGGTCTGATGCTTACTGACACGGATTTGATGTGAGAGGTTTTCCTCCATGTTTCTTAAATATTTACATTTCTCTCAAGTTATGCTATCAGTGTGCAGAAGCAGTGAACAGTTGGAAAGCATAAGACAATTGCAACACTTCCTACACTTCCTTAGAATACCTAATGTGATCAGACTGGTGACAGATGACATGAGAATAGAACAATGAGCCAAGCAACACTGCCTTAGAATACCTAATGTGAACAGACTGGTGACAGATTGCATGAGAATAGAACAATGAGACAAGCAACACTTCCTTAGAATACCTAATGTGATCAGACTGGTGACAGATGGCATGAGAATAGAACAATGAGCCAAGCAACACTTCCTTAGAATACCTAATGTGATCAGACTGGCGACAGATGGCAGGAGAGTAAAATGCTGAGACAAGCAACACTTTCTTAGAATACCTAATGTGATCAGACTGGCAACAGATGGAGTGAGAGTAGAACTTTGAGCTAAGCTACCAGAAGTTGACAGACTAGAGCTGGTTGTAGTACTCAGGGGTTGGAGGAAGAATGGTATATCGGATTTATGGATGAAATATTTAGGGTGATACTCTAAAATGAGCTTACATGGTTGCACATCTAGGAGATACTTGGTAAAAACACAGAATTAGGTTTGCCAAAAGTAGTGAATAGTGGTGATTTGCCTATTGGTTACTAGCTGGCTGTGAGTGCTGGTCTCATCACAGAAACATGCAGCCAGGAACCAGTTTCCCTTTGCTTCTTCTTTCAGCAGAAGCAAAACAGTAGAAGTAATCCCAAAGTGACTCCTGAGAAGTGAGTCATAGGCTTTTTGATGAGCAGCAGTCTTGTTCCAGATATTGCAGAGCTCAGTTGACTTGTTATAGCCTTCTCTTAGTAAATGCTCTGGATACTATGAACAGTAGCATGGCACAGTAGAGTGCCAAACTTTACAACAGTCAACAATTTAAAACCAATGGGATTTCCTCAAACATGGCAATCAGGGAACACACACACAGAGACACACACAGACACACACAGACACACACACACACACACACACACACACACACATCCCTGTTCTGCTCCTTCTCTCACCAGGAGTGATTAACAGTGTGCAGGAAGGTGAGGAAGTAACATCCCTGTACTCCTTATCTCACTAGGAGCAAATCCGGAGCACTAGTATGAAATTGAAGGAAAACCAGTTCCTTCTCTCACTAGGAGCACTAGTATGAACTGAATGAAAAAACAGTTCCTTCTCTCACTAGGAGCAAAGCAGGAGCACTAGTATGAAATTGAAGGAAAACCAGCTCCTTCTCTCACTAGGAGCAAAGCAGGAGCACTAGTATGAACTGAACGAAAACCAGTTCCTTCTCTCACTAGGAGCAAAGCAGGAGCACTAGTATGAACTGAACAAAAAACAGTTCCTTCTCTCACTAGGAGCAAAGCAGGAGCACTAGTATGAACTGAACGAAAACCAGTTCCTTCTCTCACTAGGAGCAAAGCAGGAGCACTAGTATGAACTGAACAAAAAACAGTTCCTTCTCTCACTAGGAGCAAAGCAGGAACACTAGTACGAACTGAACAAAAACCAGTTCCTTCTCTCACTAGGAGTAGAGCAGGAACACTAGTATGAACTGAACGAAAACCAGTTCCTTCTCTCACTAGGAGCACTAGTATGAACTGAATGAAAAACAGTTCCTTCTCTCACTAGGAGCAAAGCAGGAGCACTAGTATGAAACTGAACGAAAACTAGTTACTTCTCTCACTAGGAGTAAAGCAGGAGCACTAGTATGAATTGAATGAAAACCAGTTCCTTCTCTCACTAGGAGCAAAGCAGGAGCACTAGTATGAACTGAACGAAAACCAGTTCCTTCTCTCACTAGGAGCAAAGCAGGAGCACTAGTATGAACTGAACAAAAAACAGTTCCTTCACTCACTAGGAGCGAAGCAGGAGAACTAGTATGAAACTGAATGAAAACCAGCTCCTTCTCTCACTAGGAGCAAAGCAGGAGCACTAGTATGAACTGAACGAAAAAACAGTTCCTTCTCTCACTAGGAGCAAAGCAGGAACACTAGTATGAACTGAACGAAAACCAGTTCCTTCTCTCACTAGGAGCAAAGCAGGAGCACTAGTATGAACTGAATGAAAACCAGTTCCTTCTCTCACTAGGAGCACTAGTATGAACTGAATGAAAAACAGTTCCTTCTCTCACTAGGAGCAAAGTAGGAGCACTAGTATGAACTGAACGAAAACCAGTTCAGTCTCTCACTAGGTGCAAAGAAGGAGCACTAGTATGAAACTGAATGAGAAATCAGTTCCTTCTCTCACTAGGAGAAAAGCAGGAGCACTAGTATGAAACCAAATGAAAACCAGTTCCTTCTCTCACTAGGAGCAAAGCAGGAGCACTAGTATGAACTGAACGAAAAAACAGTTCCTTCTCTCACTAGGAGCAAAGCAGGAACACTAGTACGAACTGAACGAAAACCAGTTCCTTCTCTCACTAGGAGCAGAGCAGGAGCACTAGTATGAACTGAACGAAAACCAGTTCCTTCTCTCACTAGGAGCACTAGTATGAACTGAACGAAAACCAGTTCCTTCTCTCACTAGGAGCAAAGCAGGAGCACTAGTATGAACTGAACGAAAACCAGTTCCTTCTCTCACTAGGAGCAAAGCAGCAGCACTAGTATGAAACTGAATGAAAACCAGTTCCTTCTCTCACTAGGAGCAAAGCAGGAGCACTAGTATGAACTGAACAAAAAACAGTTCCTTCTCTCACTAGGAGCGAAGCAGGAGCACTAGTATGAAATTGAATGAAAACCAGCTCCTTCTCTCACTAGGAGCAAAGCAGGAGCACTAGTATGAAACTGAACGAAAGCCAGTTCCTTCTCTCACTAGGAGCAAAGTAGGAGCACTAGTATGAACTGAATGAAAACCAGTTCAGTCTCTCACTAGGTGCAAAGAAGGAGCACTAGTATGAAACTGAATGAGAAATCAGTTCCTTCTCTCACTAGGAGAAAAGCAGGAGCACTAGTATGAAACCAAATGAAAACCAGTTCCTTCTCTCACTAGGAGCAAAGCAGGAGCGCTAGTATGAAACTGAACTAAAACCAGATCCTTCTCTCACTAGGAGCAAAGCAGGAGCACTAGTATGAAACTGAATGAAAACCAGTTCCTTCTCTCACTAGGAGCAAAGCAGGAGCACTAGTATGAACTGAACGAAAACCAGTTCCTTCTCTCACTAGGAGCAAAGCAGGAGCACTAGTATGAACTGAACAAAAAACAGTTCCTTCTCTCACTAGGAGCAAAGCAGGAGCACTAGTATGAACTGAACGAAAACCAGTTCCTTCTCTCACTAGGAGCAAAGCAGGAGCACTAGTATGAAACTGAACGAAAACCAGTTCCTTCTCTCACTAGGATCAAAGCAGGAGCACTAGTACGAACTGAACAAAAAACAGTTCCTTCTCTCACTAGGAGCGAAGCAGGAGCACTAGTATGAAATTGAATGAAAACCAGCTCCTTCTCTCACTAGGAGCAAAGCAGGAGCACTAGTATGAAACTGAACGAAAGCCAGTTCCTTCTCTCACTAGGAGCAAAGTAGGAGCACTAGTATGAACTGAACAAAAACCAGTTCCTTCTCTCACTAGGAGCACTAGTATGAACTGAATGAAAACCAGTTCCTTCTCTCACTAGGAGCAAAGCAGGAGCACTAGTATGAACTGAACAAAAAACAGTTCCTTCTCTCACTAGGAGCGAAGCAGGAGCACTAGTATGAAATTGAATGAAAACCAGCTCCTTCTCTCACTAGGAGCAAAGCAGGAGCACTAGTATGAAACTGAACGAAAGCCAGTTCCTTCTCTCACTAGGAGCAAAGTAGGAGCACTAGTATGAACTGAATGAAAACCAGTTCAGTCTCTCACTAGGTGCAAAGAAGGAGCACTAGTATGAAACTGAATGAGAAATCAGTTCCTTCTCTCACTAGGAGAAAAGCAGGAGCACTAGTATGAAACCAAATGAAAACCAGTTCCTTCTCTCACTAGGAGCAAAGCAGGAGCGCTAGTATGAAACTGAACTAAAACCAGATCCTTCTCTCACTAGGAGCAAAGCAGGAGCACTAGTATGAAACTGAATGAAAACCAGTTCCTTCTCTCACTAGGAGCAAAGCAGGAGCACTAGTATGAACTGAACGAAAACCAGTTCCTTCTCTCACTAGGAGCAAAGCAGGAGCACTAGTATGAACTGAACAAAAACCAGTTCCTTCTCTCACTAGGAGCAAAGCAGGAGCACTAGTATGAACTGAATGAAAACCAGTTCCTTCTCTCACTAGGAGCAAAGCAGGAGCACTAGTATGAAACTGAACGAAAGCCAGTTCCTTCTCTCACTAGGAGCAAAGTAGGAGCACTAGTATGAACTGAATGAAAACCAGTTCAGTCTCTCACTAGGTGCAAAGAAGGAGCACTAGTATGAAACTGAATGAGAAATCAGTTCCTTCTCTCACTAGGAGAAAAGCAGGAGCACTAGTATGAAACCAAATGAAAACCAGTTCCTTCTCTCACTAGGAGCAAAGCAGGAGCGCTAGTATGAAACTGAACTAAAACCAGATCCTTCTCTCACTAGGAGCAAAGCAGGAGCACTAGTATGAAACTGAATGAAAACCAGTTCCTTCTCTCACTAGGAGCAAAGCAGGAGCACTAGTATGAACTGAACGAAAACCAGTTCCTTCTCTCACTAGGAGCAAAGCAGGAGCACTAGTATGAACTGAACAAAAACCAGTTCCTTCTCTCACTAGGAGCAAAGCAGGAGCACTAGTATGAACTGAACGAAAACCAGTTCCTTCTCTCACTAGGAGCAAAGCAGGAGCACTAGTATGAAACTGAACGAAAACCAGTTCCTTCTCTCACTAGGATCAAAGCAGGAGCACTAGTACGAACTGAACAAAAAACAGTTCCTTCTCTCACTAGGAGCAAAGCAGGAGCACTAGTATGAAATTGAAGGAAAACCAGCTCCTTCTCTCACTAGGAGCAAAGTAGGAGCACTAGTATGAACTGAACAAAAACCAGTTCCTTCTCTCACTAGGAGCACTAGTATGAACTGAATGAAAACCAGTTCCTTCTCTCACTAGGAGCAAAGCAGGAGCACTAGTATGAACTGAACAAAAAACAGTTCCTTCTCTCACTAGGAGCGAAGCAGGAGCACTAGTATGAAATTGAATGAAAACCAGCTCCTTCTCTCACTAGGAGCAAAGCAGGAGCACTAGTATGAAACTGAACGAAAGCCAGTTCCTTCTCTCACTAGGAGCAAAGCAGGAGCACTAGTATGAACTGAATGAAAACCAGTTCAGTCTCTCACTAGGTGCAAAGAAGGAGCACTAGTATGAAACTGAATGAGAAATCAGTTCCTTCTCTCACTAGGAGAAAAGCAGGAGCACTAGTATGAAACCAAATGAAAACCAGTTCCTTCTCTCACTAGGAGCAAAGCAGGAGCGCTAGTATGAAACTGAACTAAAACCAGATCCTTCTCTCACTAGGAGCAAAGCAGGAGCACTAGTATGAAACTGAATGAAAACCAGTTCCTTCTCTCACTAGGAGCAAAGCAGGAGCACTAGTATGAACTGAACGAAAACCAGTTCCTTCTCTCACTAGGAGCAAAGCAGGAGCACTAGTATGAACTGAACGAAAACCAGTTCCTTCTCTCACTAGGAGCAAAGAAGGAGCACTAGTATGAACTGAACGAAAACCAGTTCCTTCTCTCACTAGGATCAAAGCAGGAGCACTAGTACGAACTGAACAAAAAACAGTTCCTTCTCTCACTAGGAGCAAAGCAGGAGCACTAGTATGAAATTGAAGGAAAACCAGCTCCTTCTCTCACTAGGAGCAAAGCAGGAGCACTAGTATGAACTGAACGAAAACCAGTTCCTTCTCTCACTAGGAGCAAAGCAGGAGCACTAGTATGAACTGAACAAAAAACAGTTCCTTCTCTCACTAGGAGCAAAGCAGGAGCACTAGTATGAACTGAACAAAAACCAGTTCCTTCTCTCACTAGGAGCAAAGCAGGAGCACTAGTATGAACTGAACGAAAACCAGTTCCTTCTCTCACTAGGATCAAAGCAGGAGCACTATGAAACTGAAAAAAACGTTTAACTACATCTTGTCATGTTGCTCTTCAGCTTGAAATGGCATTCCGTTACCTCAGAAATGACCAGATCTTTCTAGCTTAATCAGGAAACTAAAATCCCATCTGCTTAACTCAATAGCTTTTCCTTTTACTACCTGTTAGCATCTACCTTGGCATATAATCATTTTGCACCAGTTCTTATGATAGGTTCTGATATTACACTATCTCTGTTATGCATTTCTGACTGACTGGGTTAATGTAGTTCTTATGTGTAATGAAAACATAATGTAAAATAATTACTTTATAGCCAGGCTCTATGGTGTAGAAGGCTGAAACCCTGGCTATGGCCCAGATGACCAAAGATCAGTTAGCAACTTGGGTGCTGGAGGAACTACATGGGGGAGAAGGGTAGACGTGAGCAACCAAGTAGGGTCTCTCATCCTGGGGAGGGAGATTGTGTGGTATCCAGCATACAGCATACATATTGATGGCAGGTACTGTACTTGGCTTTGTCAAGCTATGTTGCTTGGTAGCTTTAATGAGGCTTGTGTGCCAATATGTGCACCCACATAGGAAGAATGGGAGGCTTCTTGCACAATAGTAGCAATACATAATTTCTTTTTTTATACTCAATAATTCACTATCGTCTTTATGGCTTTTTTTTTGGCCCAACAGATTTTGCGTTTTTTTGTGGACTGCTGGTTCCTTCTATAACAGGGGGGGCCATCACTTAACTGTAAAGTGGTTTGCCACTGTTTCATGGTTACTGCAATGTAATCTATCAGTGTAGAGTTTATCTTATACATTTTTAAGCACTCTTTTTTTCCATGAATATGGGATACTATCAAATGCTGTTTTGCAGTCAACCTATGCCATACTTAGTTTCTCCCCCTTTTTACAATTCTCCACTATGACTTTATTTAACAACAAATAATCCTTTGTTCCATATGACCTTCTTTAATTGCCCTTTTGTTCTACTGCCATAATTGAGTTTTGTTATAAATGACTATAAACTCTATCATCATCAATTCCAGTGTATAGTTTATACGTCGTTGGAAGGAAAGTTATTGATCTATAATTTTTAGGATAGCTTGCAGGTTGACTTTTAAGTAGGAGTATTGTTTTTCCTGTTGTTAGCCAGGCTGGTGTCTGTTTGGGGTGTACAAATAAATTTTATTTTATTTAACATTTGTTAATTGGGAAAGTCTGACTTGGAACTAAGCCAATTTTCAGTAGAGAAAACCCACACAAACGCAGGGTGGACATGCAGACTCCACACAGAAGGCACCCTAGCTGAGAATCAAACCAAAGAACCTCTTGCTGTGAGGTGACAACCCTTCCTCTGCACCGCTTCTTATTCATGGCTAAATCTTCATGTAAAGATATTAAAACTTTTAAACAGACGTTAGGAACTGCATCTGTGCCTGGGGTTTTCCAGTTAGGAGCTTTTCTTAACTTTGTTTCAATCCCCTGGATTCACTAATCTTCCATGCAGGACTAGTCTAGTCCTGCACAGAAGTGGCTGCTTAGGAGCAGGATGGCAGCGCATCATGCAAAGTAATAAAGGCGCACCGCCCGAGCAACCAGGCTTACATGGAGAATGTACGAGTGCAGGAGGTGTGTCTGAGAGCAGAGCCCACAGAATAAACATGCCCTTGCAATGTTGAACAGCAAAAAGTGGAAATAAATGAGCAATACCTCTCATAGGTGTCCACATATCCCCACCAACAGTCCACCATGCGTACAACAGCAACAAGACATAAAAATCAAAAGAAGAAACCCTGTATTGTTGTCTAAAGCTCCGAGTACAGCTAACCTTAGGTGTACGGGTGTACCCAATGCTTAGCCACGGTGAAAGCAGCCTAAAAGGCTGAAGAGAATAACAAGAATGATATATGCAAATGAAGCATGTCAGCAATAGTGTAGTGGGGAGAGCATTCGCCTAACGAGCAGGCATTCCCAGTTTGAGTCCCAGCGCAGCACAGTCTATTTTACACTGCAAAGCATGGTAGAAGCAAAATCTGTAATGCAAAACCCACTAAATAACACACATTTTTATGAACAGGAGTATTGCAGGAAATGCACATGTGAAGAGTCAGTGTCATAATGAATAAGGCAGCAGTAAGCAGGCGTAAGCACAGATAAGCAGTAGTAAGCATATGTAAGCACTAGTAAGCATTTGCCAGTGCGTTTGCGTGGCATTAAGCACTGCCAACACAGATTAAGCAAAGGAGAAGCAAACTGGGTGGAAGACACTGTGACCGGAAGTTAGCAGTGCTAACCTCCACGCAACAAAACAAACAGCTTCTGCAAGGCCGGAACCCAGGACCATGCACACCATACACAAAATGATTTACCACTAAGCCATCCAGATATGCAGAAATTGTATGTTGTCAAAAACATAACCCTAGCCCAGTCATGCAACAACAGAGAATGTATACCTACAGATAGATGGACATGTGTGTGCAAATATATTACTAACTAAATGGATACAACATATCTATAGATGTAGTCACACATACATATATATATATATATATATATATATATATATATATATATATATATATATACACACAAATATATGAACAGATATACATGCAAATGCCGACAACTACACATATACATGTCAACATCCATACGTCCACATATACACAGCAAGTTACACATATATAAGCAGATAAATGTCCCCATAGGTATATAGGGACATAGTTAGAAATATGTAAGCAAATATGTACACCAACAGAGGTATATATGGACAGACATCTGTAGATAGCAATGGTAGATTAACAGACACATATATGGCCACATGTACCGTGAAAGGCCTTGACAGGCCCCAAACAGTATATGTCACGTACAAATTGGCATACCCCCTGCCCAGACAAACACGTCTGCCCTGCAATACACTACCAAGCTCAATTTAATGTATGTGTGTCATTGAAATAGGGATTTAAATTAGCCCACGGTTATGTTCCACATGTTGACATTACATCCCCCTCTCCCCCACCCACTAGGCGGCCCAAGCAGTACAGGCCCATCCAATCAAGGCCATCCCCGACCCATATATTCATTACCCACAGTTCTGCTTCCCCCCACCCGCTGCACACACGCAGCCACCATCTCAACCCTGGTTACCGGCCCGTAGCTACCACAACACCACACATTACCCCCCCTTGGGGCCCATCCCTTATGTTGTCCCGACCCAAGTATCCTAGGTCTGGCACACGCCATAGTCCATGCACATAGCCATGGGTACCTATGTAACTCTGGGTGTAGACGAAAGTTGTATATCCAATGTTCGGGCTGTCCTGCATGGGACTAATGATTACCTGGTACTAACAATAAATTTCATGTGTAACTCTGTGTACAGTAATGGATTTAGTTGTAGGTATTGCAAAGCATACGTTGCACACAAGGTTGGCTGGTATGCACACGAAACACAGTACCCAGCAATAACAGGCAACATTACAGGATATGTAGCTAAATATGTAGAGGTATGTGTGTGTGTATATATACCCATAACTACATGGAGATATACCTCTCCCTCTCTGTAGTACAAATGTATGCATGCATAGACAGACATATATATAAATACCCACATATAGATATAGATATATACATATGCAGACACCCATACATCCACATGTTGTGAGATATATATACAGCAATATATATATATATATATATATATATATATATATATATATATATATATATATATATGTGTGTGTGTGTGTATGCATACATATACAGATATCTATATATATATATATATATATATATATATATATATATATATATATGGCGTGTGTGTGTGTGTGTGTGTGTGTGTGTGTGTGTGTGTGTGTGTGTGTGTAAATACACACACACACACATATATAGATAGGATATGATACAGCAGTTAAGAATTATATATGTTCACAGGCTGTGCCTATGGGGGTGAGGGGCCCAGTCAACAAATGTGTAACATGCAGCATCAACCCCCCCAGGTAGACAGGTGAAACATACAAACACAATAAAAGTAAACAAACCACTGCTTCCCATACTACAGGCAGGATACTACCAGTGGGAGACACCTGCCAAGTCTAATCTTGAAACAAAGACAAGAATGTCCCTTGCGGGACAACCCAAAAATGTTATGGATATTTGGGTTTTCAGGCATTACACAGATGTCCTACTGCAGGGCACGCATGTTCTCGGATTACAAGGTTGGGGAAGCCTGATGATCCATGGGGTGAGACAATGTACGTGATTGGTCCCAAGAAGTGGAGAGTGGGCAGTGTGTAGTGGTGTGTTTAGACCCAACATGTACCCGGAGTAAGGAAGAGTGCTGTAGAGGATGCGGGGGAGACTATGGGTATGAAATTATGGGCCTAGGTGTGCAGGTGTTGGCTGGAGCGGTTCGAAGTGGATCGCTTCAGGGATGTAAGCAATAGTAAGCACTGGGCAGAGCTGCCACCTAATGAGTAGCCATGCGCAGTACGAGTCCCACTGCACCAAAGTCTAGTTTACATGGCAAAGGACGGTATAACCAGATGTGTTGTTGCAAACCCACTAAATGACACCAAAGAGCACATGTTCGCAACACCCCACTGTAGGCATCACAAGGTATTATTGTTGTCCTCACTCCCACCCAGGGATGTGAGTGTCCAAACCTACCCCCAAGTGCAGGGTATATACACAGCTGTCGCTGTAGAAGAAATGGTCAGCTGTGGACCTTCCTGTCAGCCTTCCTGCACATCCATGGACATGTCGCCTACTATCAGCCCCTCTGTGTGGCCCATTAACACCACTTACCTACCGACCCCTGTTTCATTACTAGTAATGTTCATAGTCACAAGTAGGTGACACCCTCTTAACAACTATATTGGCAGAATCTGGAACCCCCAACCCGCGTGTATTACCGCAGCTGTCCCACACAACACATGTAAATAACACATGAAGGAAAACCACAAGCACACTTGGATCACCACCTGGCAAAAGTCCACCCCCCAGCTAACACTCTATATCCCTACACCAACTAGTGACACCAACACCTCCTGTCCTGCCTCGCATACAAACCCCAACATCCTGCAAACCTGCACTACTGCTCCCCCACCAATCAGTCCAATGGCCTACTATAGTGTTAAAATGTCCCCCCAGTACCTACCTACCTACTCCTTCACTATTCACTTCTACTCTACCACATAGGTATTTTATTTTTATTTATTTATTTTACATTTGTTAACCGGGCTAGTCCAACTGGATACATGTCCATTTTCAGTGGAGGCCCGAGGAGAAAAGCTCCGCTAACTACTACATAACAGGTTAAGAATATACAAAATTATACAATAAAAAATAAAAACATTTGCTTTAAACCTTTTACAGGCTGTCTAGGTATTAGAGTACAATTGGAGGCATAGCAGGTGAATAGGTTAGATGCTTTACTAAGTTATGGTATTTCTACCTTCTTCATAAGTAGCAACATTTAGAATTTTTGTCTCTTAAAGAGGGGGAGTAACAGAAACATTAAAGAGGTGGAAAGTGGAATATGCTAGGGTTAGGAAGAAAAGGAGAGGGAGGTCAGATGAAAAGGATAGAGGGAAAATAAGAGACAGAAAAGTGGTTACCCTGGGTTATAGCAAGAGCATAGCCAGTGGTTGGTTAGGAAGAGTTTAAGTTTGGTTTTAAATTGTGGAATTGTAGTCAGGGATGTGAGGTCTGGTGGAAGTTGATTCCAAATTTTGCCCACTGAGTTGGAAAATGTGGAGTCACCAGCTACATTATTTGATCGAGAAGTTTGAATCTGTATTTTGTTAAAGGAGCGGAGGTTTTTCATGTTGTTATAGGGTTTTATGAGGGTGGAGAGCATTGGTGTGTTCTCAGGGTGATGCAGGGCTTTATGGGCGATAGTAAGTTGATAGAATTGTATAAGGTGGGGTAGTTCCAACCACCCTAGTTTTGTTAGATTCAAACAATGGTGAGTTCTATATGGAGAGGCAGTTGCAAATCTGGCAATGTTGTTGTATGATGTAGCTAGTTTATTGAGGTTATGCTTAGAAAGATTAGTGTATATGGAGGAAGCATATAATAGGGTGGAGATCAAGTGTGTTCTAGCTATAGTAGTTCTGGCTTCAGGTGTTAAGAAAGATTTGATTCTGTAGAGAGAACCTAGTTTTCTGTTAGTTGTTTTTATTGTGGAGTTGATATGAAAGTCAAATTTTAGTTGGTTGTCAATAGTAATTCCCAAGAGTTTGGTTGTTTGGTCTGGAGCTATGAGGGTACCATTGTTAGATGTAAGTGTAAAATCAATAGGGGGAGACAGGTGAGTAGGTGGAAAGAGGAGAAGTTTGGTTTTCTTGGGGTTGAGGAGGAGACAGTGGTTAGAGAACCTTTGCTCTATGGTGGAGAAGGTTGTTTGTGTTAGGGAGTGAAGTTCAGTCTGGGTAGAGGCAGAGCAAATGATGGTGGTGTCATCAGCGTATTGAATACAAGTTGATGAAGGAGAGGCTAGGTGAAGATCATTTATAAAAATGGAAAACAGAAGAGGACCTAAGATGGAGCCTTGAGGGACCCCGATAGAGGTGGGGAGAAGATCAGAGAGATGGTTGTCCCATAGTACTGCTTGTTTGCGATTAGCATTAGGTATGGCATAACTAAACCTAACCCGAATACCTGAGTGTAACCTATCCAGAAATTGTTAAACTGGAATCCCACTTAACCTTAAACTGACCTTTGTCAACAGTCATACCTGACATGTACACCTGACTTAAGCATGTATAATACCAACATGTTAATGTGAAGTAAGCATGAAGGATGTGGTACATGGCTATGGTAAGTCTGTTACTCTCTATGAATGTGTACACCTCAGTAGTACATGTAATGTGTAGCTGGGGTGTACTGTGGAGCTCCACTCCTCGAGCCACCACTGACAATGGGGAAGCATCCAGTTGGACTGTCCCGGACATCAAATATGAACTAAATACATGAAGTAGCATGGGGGTATGCAGCAGTAAGTGGAGTTATGCCTGTTTGGGTGGTGGTAAGCAATGCCCACACTGGTTAAGCTATGTTGAGGCCAATCCAGTGTAAGATGCTATAACCGGAGGTCAGCAAGTCTGAGTCTCACGCACACCAGCGCATACCCACCTACACTTCCTCCACAGTGCCTTAGGCACTCTGTAGCCAACAGCTCTCGTCTTGCCCACTAACAAAATAATCAGCACTCCCAGGTCCCCCCCCCCTCCCTGCACACTATAGCCCAAGTGAGTTACAATGAAGGCATGGCAGATATATAATCAGCTGCTGTTATCACAAACATATTATCCAGCACAGTCAGTCAACAGTATAGGAAATGTATGTAAGTATGTAGATTAATACCAGCAAACGTGCACATTGTTCAATCACAGTATTCAGAGCAGTCC
>NC_056744.1:371518677-371531177 GCF_019279795.1 Protopterus annectens | reverse complement strand
ATCATGTGCATCACCTACAAAAGCCATGCTGCAATCCATTCAAACCAACTCAATCAATGTAGTGAAAAGGGAGAGAGAGAGAGGGAAAAAAAGGAGAAAGAGAAACACACACATAGTGAGAAAAAAATACCTAAAAGCCAAAACCAGAAAGGAGTCACACCCGTCCTAAAAGAAAAAAAAGTATGTAAAACATAACTGTATGTAATTTAATGTAGTATGTGGTATAGATTAATAGGATATATGATGTTGAATGTTTGATATGTGTCATCTGTAGTTGTCCCTATAATGATGTTCAGCTGAACAACTGCTCTGGACAATACTGTCTGTCCCTGTAGGCAGTGGGACATACCCGGCAACTGTGCAGATCAGCAAAGAATGACAAAGATGTCAGCCATAATATCTGTGTGTGTTATGTTAGTATGGACAATAGCTGGTGGTGGAAGTACTGCTGTCATGATAGGCACATGGGTGTCAGAGCACACCACTTGCAGGACAGTCATGTTAATGTGTAATGTAGCATGCACAAATGCCATAGGTGTATAATAGGTATACCAGCAATCTCACACCATATATACCACCCTAATGTTAGTCTGTGTTAACATGTGACACCTGTCTGTGTTGCAGCAAGGCAGAACAGTACAGCTGCGAATGAAAGACAGTTACAGAATGCGGATCAGATGTCTGTATGCACCCCACATATAGATAAATATCTGTATGATACAGAATGTGACATGTATGTCTACAGATGCACAAACCCTCATATAGACATAGGTATATCAACAACGTACAACATATACCTACGCTTATATGTACATAGATATATATTTATACACACACACACACACACACATATATATATATATATATATATATATATATAGTGACACTGACAATGGCATGCAGGTGAAATAGTCTGTAACAGGCCAGCAAAGATAGTGCCCCACAGGTAGCATGGCTACAAACACATAGCAAAATGCATGGCACAGACACAGAGCACAAAGCTTGGTACAATACAGCATATATCCCAATGGTAGGTAAGCAGCCGACATAACAATTACATTCTGTGAACGGTATGTTGTAGCTGATATGGTGGGGGAAACAAATATGTGTATTAAGAACTATGGTAACCCTGCTGTATGGGTGGCTCAGACCTGTTTCCATCTTTATGTCTTCCAGGGAACATGGCACATAGTTGTCTGCCCGCATACAGCGCCGCTGAGACTGAGGTTATTATCGACCACCTGGTACAGCACTATGAACAGCTGTTTTGGTGGACAGCCCATGACCAGCAGGAGAGGACCACCCTGTGGAATGAGCTAGTCCACATGGTCAATGATGTCGGACTGCATAACCACAGCTATGAGCAGGTCTGGCATCATTGCACCGACCTACTTCGCCATGTTATGTTGGCATGCAGCTGCCGTACGAGGGGACCACCTTGCAACAGGGGGGGCAACCCACCCATCTACCCCTCACCTGTGTAGAGGAGCTTCTCAGCAGCCTTGTGGCACCTGCTCACCTGCAGCAACAATGCCTGGCAGGGCACATTTTGGAGGTGGGTGCCACCGACACACCAGATGAGGAGTGTGCAGGTAAGGCCCCAGGGCACATCGGTACCCCACTCTTGTGTATGCATCTGTACAGGTACATCATGCAAATCTGAGATGTCATATACATAGTCTGCAATGTGTAATAGTAATAAACAGTTGTGTATACGCTGTAATATTGTGGAATTCTACTGTTGATGTAACATAATGCTGCACTCACCTTTTATGAATACCACAGCTGTGGCCACTGACATCAACTTTCTCACACCCCTATGTAGGTCCCCTCCATGATACCACCACAGCAGCAGCCCATAGCCGGTGAGTATGGTTCGTGTTCATGCATGATGATACACTGAGCATGTAATAGCTATGAGATATCCCATGCACACATCTAACACACCTACCCATACTGCATGCTGTACGCGTTCACGTTTTGTTGCTGTGAAATTCACTGCATCACAGTAGAGCCCATGCTGGGGTATCGGAAGGGTACAATAGACACATGCAAGATAACTAACATCCTGTCAATGTGCAATGTGTCCACAGGGATGTGAAGTATGGCAGGACACATGGCCTACAGTAGGGACATGTGTGAATCAACACCACCATGGCTGCATCTGCACACAATCAGGTTAAGTAAATGTGGCAGAAGTAACCCTGAGCTCACAGCACTCATGACAGCAGTGTGTGCACTCCAAGGGATGTGCACATTAGTAGACCTTGCAGCCATGCAAAGGTCTGGGACATGTGTAGGGCACCCCCCCCCCCCCCCCACAGCCATGGTAAGGTCTGCTGGTTGTCAGTGTAATAGTCTTGTACTGGTCATAAATGCACTGCTGGTGTTGTGATCTGTAACGCAGATATCAGGCATACACAAATGATAGCTGTTCACATATCATTCCAGGTATGAGTTGCTATAACACATAGGGGCTGTGAGCAGTGGAGCCGACATAACCGACACAGTACTACATATGCAGCAATGGTTTCTACACCTGCGAGGTATGGTGCACAGTACAAGGCAGGGTGTGGAACAGGTCCATGGTAACACTTTGCATGAGTGCAATGTTAACAAGGGGAAGGGCCATCACCTACCAACACAGCCCATGCCTCACACACATGTATACTGCCGCTAGCATGAAGTCACTATAGTTGCATTGCATGCTGTTGAGCATCATATGTAATGCATGTTGACAGAAGGGTAATGGGAGGACTGTGTGTACAAATGTGCAAATCCACATGTAGGAGTGTGGGGGGTGTGTGTTGATTGTGTTTGCAAGTGCAATCTAGTGGAGTGTGGACGATGCATGTCAGATTTTGTGTACATGTGTGTCTGTGTGTGTGGGTGTCCATGTATGCACAGGCAATAGTGGGATTGACCACATGGCAGCACTTCCCCTTGGGATTGTGCTGTACATATACATGGAGTGAGACATGGGACACCAGGACAACCTGTCTGGTATGTGAACACAGGACAGCTGATAGCATAACAAGGTCTATAGCATGGGACATGCATTAGGAGGTGAAGTACATACCAGGTATACACATCGTATTGCCAGCAGCAGATAGGTAACTGGCTACCCACATATGCAGCACTACAAATGCAATGGGGAATTATCACAGCATGTAAGTGAGTGTATCCAGGTAGTACTGTTGTCAGCATGATGGGTCGCTTGTGCAGCATATGTGGCATGGACTGAGCAAGACTGTAGTATGAGGCTCTGGTGTGTGACATATGTAGAGAATGTAGCAGCCCCAACCATATAGGGGCCATGTACACCATTACTGCCTATACACAGGGTAATATGGGATGTCAGCAGAGAGGCTATGTACAACCTACTCCACCCAAGTCAGGGAGGTGATGGAGTAACAGGTCAGGTGTTGTGATCACACGTGTAGGCATGGAGAGAAATGATATGTTAATGGGCAGTAGTAATGCGTTTATATTAGCAAGTGCCATGCAGGATGGAGAACATATGTAACTGAATGTGGGACTGTCTGTAAAACCAGGGAAAGTGAGGTAGTAAGGTGCCTGTCAGTGTGAGTGTGTGTGAGTGTGTGTACTGTTATGCAATGCTGTACAGGTCTTAAAGTGTGTATTTGTTTACCCCACAGGTGGCGAGGTGGGTCAGGGTCCCTCCTGCATGCAAACTGAGGTAGGTGTCCCTACAGACACCGATGATGATGGTACAGGTGAGGCACAGGTGGGGTTGTCAGAGTTCGACACTACGCCAACATGTGTCATCTCCCTCCTAGCCACCCCAAACCCACACACAGTTACAGTGCCCCTACAAACCCCATCACATGTGGCCATAGCAGAGGGACAGTTGGTGGTTGGTGGCAATGACCAAGAAAATGTGATGTCCATGCCAACTATGTCAGGTTACAGTCGGCATAGCTGGATGTCCGGAAGGCCACTACATTGGCAGATGTACTGTGGTGCTCGTGGGAGGACCACAGGTCATCATGCCGCTAGCAGAGGCGACACAACTGGTACCACCAGGAGCATGTTTCAGGCCATAATGGAGGCACAAGCATGTATGGAAATGCACACCAGACAAGGCCTGAGGCTGCAGAGGTCTGCTTTTGCAGCTGTAAGTGGCATCCTCCATGAACTGGTGCCCTCCGTAAATATACCAAGGTCATGGATAGACGGTGGGGTGAGATGGTAGGCCTCCTCGACCGTGGTATGTCTGTGCTAGAACGTGTGGTGGGAGGGGTGTGATGGCCGTGTGCACGTAGGCCAGAAACACCAGCAGCTGGTGGTCAATGTGGTCATTCCAGGATGCTCAGCTGCTCCTGTAGTGGCAGCACTAGCCCCAGCACAACACTGTGGCTGCTGTCCACACCATGCCTCATGCATGTGGCCCTGGCCAGCCCCAGACAGGACATGGATCCAGCGGACATATGTCATCATAAGGGGAGAGTAGCAACTCAAGGTCTGTACCTGCACATGCCCATGGAACCCCTGGCAGGCACAGTCACCATGTCCATGTCTGGAGGCAGTGAACTGCACACCCTGCCAGGTATGGTTTGCAGCTGTCCAACACACCCTGCCAGGTATGGTTTGCAGCTGTTCAACATCACCCATATAGGGCAGCCACATGGCAGAACTGTGTGCATGCATACCCACACACTATGCAACCATACCTAGGGTGACCCCATACTGACACACACCACATCACCACGTCCCAATCAAAGAACCACACCCCTCACCCACACACATGGTGACACATGTTTGGACCACCCTCGGCCTCTGGCACACCAGCAACACACCCTGTGCATATGATGATACCTGTGCCACATCCCTGTCATCCATAACATCGATGCAGGGACAAGCTAATATGGTTCTGATGCACATGATGACTGGAATAGAGTGTTGCAATGTACTGCAGTGTAAGATGTATTCAGGGGTAATGTGTAATGCATACTTGTCAGGTAGTGTAGCCATGCAGCTATGATGACTTTCACACACCCTGTGCATATGATGATACCTGTGCTACATCCCTGTCATCCATAACATCGATGCAGGGACAGGCTAATATGGTTCTGATGCACAGGGTGACTGTAATAGATTGCTGCAATGTACTGCAGTGTAAGATGTTGTCAGGGGTAATGTGTAATGCATACTTGTCAGGTGGCGTAGCCATGCAGCTATGATGACTTTCACATACCCTGTGCATATGATGATACCTGTGCCACATCCCTGTCATCCATAACATCGATGCAGGGACAGGCTAATATGGTTCTGATGCACATGGTGAGTATAATAGAGTGCTGCAATGTACTGCAGTGTAAGATATTGTCAGGGGTAATTTGTAATGCATACATGTCAGGTAGTGTAGCCATGCAGCTATGATGCATCTCAGCTGTTGGTAACACCGATTATTATCCCCATACTGTTATTCATTTGTGCTGTAGGCATACATGTGTCAGCAGGAGGATGGTCTGCAGTCATATTCCACAAGGGTTTGTCACTGTGGTGACACCATGGCCATGCCATATCTGGTGTACAATTACACACATGCCACAGGTATGTATAACAGTTATTGCCTGTGCAACATTGACTGGTGGCCTGCTGGTACAGGTATAATCTGCACCCTTATGTCATCCCATCCACATACACACACACATCCTTACTTGGAGACACTGTGTCTAGACCCCCTACCCAGGTATGTAGTGCTACTGAACTGTGTGGCTGTCATTGCATACACGACACCATCTGTAGGCTGAGGTGTGTACCAGGTCACATGTTACATGCAGACCATCCACAGACACATACAATATGGTAATTGGGGATGTAATGTTTGTATATGGAGAATACATAGTGTGTCATACCATCATATACACATTGACTGACACATAATAGGTAGACAAACATCTTAGAGACCTGGTTGTATTGTTGCTAACTAACGAGTCCATGTGTCCAATGTGTTACAGGTAGGCTGCACACAGCACATGTGTAACTGGGCTGTATCCTGTTATCTGTTACCTGTATGGGTGATGGTGACAGTGGCCACCAGAAAGTGGTAAGTGGGCCATATATCAGGTGTACTATGTGCAAAGACAGTGTACACAGCACCCACATCCACCACTGGATATTGTACACACTGGAACCCATCTTGATACTCTGGCATGCACACTATCACACATTGGTCATGACACCAAAACAACCCATTGCATATCACAACAGTGGTACCACAGGGATAGACATGTAATGCACATGCCACAGGCATAGCAGGGTGTTGCATTGCATTGCCACACCTATGGGCGACAACAACAATATTTGTACTACTGTGTGGCAATGTGTATTGTAATAGTAGTATGTGGCCTCGGAATGGTGTACCCTACAGATATGCAGACATGCACACATACACACATGTGGCAGACCTCAATGGGAATCCCATGCCTACTGACACATTTGTACAACACTGTTGTGCTGTTACTGCAAGGCACATGCAGCTGTTAGGGAGAGGAGTGCAACAGGCTACATGTCATGTCCAATACAGCAGCGGCCACATCTGACTATGGCAATGGGAGTGGTGGTGGTTGTGAAGGCAGCCATGGACTTTCCAACTACAGGTGTACTAACACACAAACAATGCTATCCTCAGTAATGCACACATACACGTGTCAATACTGTAGTGCATTGCTGCAGGTGGTCATAGCTGTGTACCTGGCTGTTGTCCATGGAGGGACTGGATGTGTAGGGGATGTGTGTACATTGGTATTATGCCACCGGCCATGTGCCAGCAGGCAATCTATCGACAGACACCACATTAGTGACTGGCAGGGTGAGAGTGACATGCATCAGCCAATCCTCTGGGTGCCTTCTATACATGGCCCCTGAGGTGGTCCAGATGACATGTATGCAACATGTCGTACAACACGTGGTTAGTGTCTGTGATGGAGACCTGTACCCAAGCATGTTCATTTGGCTGTTGTAGTGTAGTGTAGGTACCAGTGGCATGTGGCCCATACAGGGTGATGTCCTCTATATGTGACAGGTAGTACACAGCTGGCCACACATGTCAGTGTCTATCAAGCTTAGGTTGCCTGTACATATCCTAGCTGGAGACCTGCCATCTGCACATCTGTAGAGGGACTGGCAGACACCAGTTTGGCAAGTAGCTATGCAGTGGGATGAATGTGTCAACAGATGGATGTGTGACAACAATGAGTATGCTATTACTACATGTTGTAAGCCCTCACTAACATGTGCTGTGCCGATGGTACTCCACAGTTACGTTCCATATGTCTGAGTATCATCCAGTAGGGCATATATATGGTGACAGAGCCCACACACCAGGTACATAACAGTGAGCCCTCAGAGTGTAGCTATGCCTGCAGGTGTGCTTGTTGTCAGTAGTAATGTTAGCACTGCACCCTTCCCCGGGACAGCACTGTTGACAGTAGTACTGCCATGTTACACTGCATGCCTGTGTGACAGCATGTACCCTGGGTTGCTACCCCTGCATGTCACACGTTCACATGGATAACAGTGCTGTGCAGGCCTCATATACTTGTGTGACCCAGACATGACACTCAATTCCCTTTGCTACAGCAATGAGAGCACATAGACACACGTACTGTACATGGCAGTACATACACATTACAGATGCCATTTCCCAAGGTTTGACATAGCCTCTGTGTAGACAGTATGCCACAGAGTATAGCTGGAGGATGTCTAGATAGTCAGCATAGGCCATCTGTTTGATGGCTGTGACTGATATAGTGAGGCATTTTCACTGCCTTCCCAGCTGTCACAGCTGACCTGCAAGATACATACCAAATGGGCCATTGTACTCTATACAGGGTGAAATGAGGGATGAGTACAGTGGGACATGTACCCCCCCTTTTCTCTGGATGTAAAGCCCTCAGTGATGAGGTGTGCCACATAGGAGGATTTCTTTACTGTCATGGTTATATGGTTAATGAAGGTGAGACCACTCTCCACCTGTGTCCGTATGTCTGTCAGCACACTGTCGGTGTTTAGTGTACTGACACCTATGTGGTACTTCATGGGTACATGGTATGTCCAAAGGGGATAACTATACATTACATGCCATTACGCTTGAGCCCATGGCTCTGGCACCAAGCTTGTGTCTGTAAAGCCATGTTGTAGGATATCCACATCATTTGGGGATACAATAATGGCTCCCAGTTTGCGGCCATCTGTTAACTTTGTCAGCCAGAGTTCAGTAGTGTAAGCCTGTACTTCAGGGGAGTAGATAGCAAACAAGAGATGTGCCATAACCGACCCTGACATACTCAAAATAGTCAATTGTCTGGAGCAGGGATCAGACATGGCTATGTTTACAGTCTGGGTTCCATCAGTAAGTCATTTGGCAACCCATCGAGTGACACAGGTGTGTATGGCCAGCTTTGAATGTTTAACTATGTCTCTAGAGTGGGCAATGTTGTCAAAGGCCTTGGCGGAGTCCAGATAGGCTGTGTGCACCACCTTACCCTCCTCCACAGCTCTGGGGACTGAATCACAGTAGTCAAACAGGGTCAGGAGACAAGATCGGCCCTGCACGAGCCCAACCAGGGTGGGGTCCAGTGTTTACTGGTTGCCAATGTCTTTGTTAATGAGTTGCATGATAAGGCATTCCATGCCCTTGCAGATCAGGCTCGTCAGACTGATGGGACAGTAGTTCCTGGGATCCAAGGTGGATTCCCCCTTGTGGAGTGTGATAACTGTAGCTGTACACCACTCAGTGGGATAGACGCCTGAGGTAAGGCTATGATGACACATGGCACTTAGGTGAGATGCAGGGTTATGTAGTAGTTCATGTACTACACAGCCAGGGATGTCATCTAGTCCCATGGCTGCTGTATTCCTAGCAGTGGATTCAGCAGATTCCACCTGTGTGGCCATGATTACTGGCATTTGGCAATCTTTTGTTACTGAGATGTGCCCTTTAGGGGGTGAGGGAGGCTGAATGCGGCACTAACTCGGTCTGCCCGGATATTGGAACACTCCTTTGAATCAGTATATTTTATGCCAATCTGTTGTAGCACAGAGCAATTCTGAGCATTGTGGTATAGATCCTGGACATAACTATAGAATGCCTTCTGGTTATCTTTGGCATCTATGGCAATAATATTTATGTAACAAGCTGTGGCGGTTGTCGAGGGATAGCAGCTTCTTACTGAGGCTGGTAAGGGAGCAGTTTCCGTTTTGGGATTATCCTGTTAACTGCAACAGTGTCTTCTGTTATATAGACTGTTCATGGCAGTGGAACACAAGACTGGCTTCCTTGTTTGGAGGACAGTGTTTTGGGTCTATGTAGGATGGCACAATGCATGCATGAGTGGGTGTGCCCACACAGTGCCTTAGTGTAGGAATCACCAGTTGCATGTTCAGCTCCCATCTCCATGGGTGGCATGAGGTTTGTCACGTCTGGCTTAAGTAGCATGGTGTAGGCTTTGCAGAGGGTATTTATGGAGGATTCTTACTGGTGGGTGGGGGTGGGATGTGGATGTCAACGGTGACTACCTAATGGTCAGACCTGACTTATGAGGGGTGGCCACTGGTGTGGGGCATCTGACACCCATGTTGGGACTGACCAGGTCTATAATATTGGAGACCCTGGTTGGACAATAGACTAGTTGATCCAGGGGTTTTAACTGTATGTGTTCCCAGAACCATTGGTAAAGGGTGGTGGTACATGAGGTGATTTCCCAGTTAATGGCAGAGTATTTGGAATCAACCAGTATTATGGTGTTTGATTGTATCTTAATATTGTCCAGTATGTGTATAACGGTGTAGTGAGAACCTTGGACCATGGAGGGGGATCAGTAGGCAGCTGCAATTTGGATTGCAGTCTTACATAGTGTCAGTTGCATTTGGTGATTCCCAGATGCATTGTGTTTGACACTAGGCTGGAGGTGTGAATGACCTTGGTGAATATGGACACTCCTCCACCTGTAGTGTTGTGGCCTTGGTTTGTTGCCCGACATGTGTGATAAGGGTTGTAACCAGGTGTTACAAGCATGCTCTCTGGAGCATTGCACCAGGTCCCAGGTACTGCATAGATATCGATGTTCCCCATTTGTATGTGTGGCTCTGGAGAGCACCTGTTTAGGTTTAGACATCCAACATGGAGTTCCATTAATGGCAGTGTTGCATGCTTGCATCTGTTCAGTGGTGTATTTGCCCTTTGAACCTTGCCTAGATTAGGTGCTATGGGTTTGCCAGGAGTTGTAGCCAGTAACCTGAATCCCAGAGGCAACATGTGCAGTCTGTCCCTGCCAGAAGATCGTGGTCTGTACATCATGTCACCCCAGGCAGACAGATAACAGATTCCCTTTGAATGACAGCAGACGCGTAGCCACTTATTGAAGTCAGTGCTGTGTGTATGTATATGTGTGGTATTTATATGTGTGTGTGTGTGTGTGTATATATCTACACAGATATGCAGATATATGTTCACACATATCAGTTTACCATATGTCCAGTACATGGAGTAGAGTCTGACCTCAGTACCAATAGTCCTAACAAGGTAGTGCAAGGGGATATCACGGATGTATTGCGGGTATATATGTAGATTGTTGCCACTGTCATAGGGGTGTCTTAACAGACATGTTGGGTGTGGGAGGTCGCATCTGCTAGAGACATGTGCACCATTGCCTATGGACAGACATCCTAGGGGCAGCATAGTACAGACCCACTGCTAGCACAGTAATGATGCTGTGGACTACAGCAGGGTTATGGCCACTATATGTGAACAGTGTGGCACTCTGTGGTCAGTCCAGACTTGTACACATGCCCCCTTCATGCATGATATGTGGACCATGCCTCCCAATGTGGTTGTTACTAGCCATGTACATGAGTATATCACAATGCTGGGGTACACATGCCCGCACAGTGTATGCACGCACACACGCCAGTCTGTACAGACACACTACTTGATGCTGCCGAGTTCACATGTCCACATACTACCCAGTAGAGAATGACATACATCTGTACAGCATACCATGGCTTTGTCAGTAATACACAACAGGTATGCTGGCCTGGCAGTGGTATGTCCAGCAAATAACTGGACATAACAGCACACTAGGTATTTACAGTAGGCTGCTAGGCATGTCACAAAGCACTGGGAGAACTACAGGCAGACTGCCACAACTCTGGAATACATATTGTATGGGGGAATACACATGTACCTGCGAGTATAGCATGCTCGACATGCAGGTCACAGCACAGCATAGCAGACACCTGTAAGTAAATGCATACCCTCATCCAATGGCAATGCAGCCACAGCCACATATGATACACAAGGTTACCACTGGAGTGGCATGTAACATCAGAAAGAAATGGATGGAGAACAATGGTGCCTACCACAGTCTGTACAGAGCCCATGTGTCTTAAGTGCAATACACATACAGTCGTCAATCATCCTAACCCAGGGATCTGCAACCTGTGGATCTGGAGCCACAGGTGTCTCTTCAGCTCTGCAGTAGTGGGTCCTTGTACCTGTGAGGAGTAATGGACACACTACCGCACAACACACACACACACACACACACACACACACACACACACACACACACACACACACACACACACACACACAAACACACACACACACACACACATACACACACAGACAGACCCTGCCATTCCAACACAGGAACACAGGTATGGACATATGTTAGGTGTTGTTGTTATACACGTGGTTATATTATATGTAGTATTACTATATATGGAACCATATATGCTTTGCTATCTTCATTTTAGGTGTTGGATAGCTGCTGTGCCCCCCCAGTGACATTACTTTGGTGGGTGAGGGGTCAGGCATGACTATTTGGATAGTGAAGGCCGCAGACCCCTGCCATACGTACACTGACCATAGTACTGTACACACATAAACCTAATGTCCTGGTAATGTCCACAGACACAGCCCCTACTACACACAACATGTCCAGCAGTCTGTCATCTGACTGGCTGGTTATCAGGTATACTATCAATAACTAATGGTGCACATCCCATATGCACCATATATATGTGGGCTTCATTTGCACAACATATGTGTGCACCTCTGCAGTCTCAAGGTCAGTGTATGTAACAGTGTGCTATGCCCCTGTAAGGCAGTGTATTGGGGTTATGCACCACAAGTATCCCAGGGTGTTACAACATGTGAGGACCACCAGTAGTAAGCTGCGCTATGGTATGCGGATGTACATTACAATAAATTTCACCTTATGAACACTGCTGGCCTACTGCTGACTGCCATCAGTGTGATTGTGATGATTACAGCTATGCATTGTTATGTGACAGATATCACCCATAGTGTCAACCCAGCTCTTATCACCCTAGGGATTGCATGCAGAGTGTATTTAGAGGCCACTGGGCTATACATCTGCATGACATACTGTGGATAATTTGTTATGCTGTGGCCACATCAGTCTTTTCTGTTGGATTACCTGAATGCCTTGGCATGGACACCAACA